>NW_024055428.1:0-222867 GCF_902713615.1 Scyliorhinus canicula
AGCCACAAATCAGATACCAGAAATGTGGGGAACGCAGGATTTAGTGAGAGGGAGGAACTGACGGTTCAATATTAGTAAAAAAAAGGTGGTTGGAGAAATTGATGGGATTGAAGGCTGGATAAAATCCCCAGCCTGATAATCTGCGACCAAAGTACTTCAGGCTCTCGAAATAGTGGATGCATTGGTGGTCATCTTCCAGGATTATCGACCCTGGAACAATTCCTGCAGATTGGAGGGGGTTTGTGAAATTCGACTATTTAAAAAGGATACAGAGAAAACAGGGAATTATAGACCAGTAAGCCTGACATCGGCAGTGGAGAAAATTTTAGAATCCATTATCAAGATTTTAAAGCAAAGCACTTCGAAACCAGTGGCAGGATCGGACAGAGTCAGCATGGATTTATGACGAGGAAATCATGCTTGACAAATCTACTGAATTCTTCAAGGGTGTAACTTGTAGAGTTGATGAGGGGGAGCCAGTGGATGTGGTATATTTGGACTCTCGGATGGCTTTTGACAAAGTCCCGCACAAGAGATTAGCATGTAAAATTAAAGCACATGGGATTTGGGGTAGTGTATTGAGATGGTCAGAAAACTGGTTCAAAACTATTCACGTACCCTGCACATGATTGGTTTATCGGGTGAGACCACACAAACAGGGGAGAACTTCTCTCCACATGGACAGTGATCCATCCAGGATTGAACCCTCGTCTTCAGCTCCATGAGGGAGCAGTGCTAACCACTGTGTCACCCTATATTAACGATTCAGATGAGGGAACAAAATGCATATCTCCAAATTTGCAGATGATGCAAGTTGCGTGGGAGGATGAGCTGTGAGGAGGATGCAGAGATCCTTCAGTATGATTGGGACAAGTTGAGTGAGTGGACAAATGAATGGCAGATGTAGTATAATTTGGAGAAATGCGAGGTTATCCAGTTAGGTAGCAAAAACGAGAAAGTAGACTATTATCTGAATGGTCATGAATTAGAAGGGAATGTGCAACGAGACCTGGGTATCCTCGTACACCAGTCACTGAAGGTAAGCATGCAGCTACAGCAGGCGGTAAAGAAGACAATGATATGCTAGCCTTCATTGCGAGCAGATTCGAGTACAGAAGCGGGATATCTTGCTGCAATTATGCAGGGTCTTGGTGAGAATATTGTTTGCAGATTTGGTCTCTGAATCTGAGGAAGGATGTTCTTGCTCCAGAGAGATCGCAGCGCAGGTTTTCCAAGCTGATTCCTAGCATGGTGGGACAGTTGCATGAGAGACTGAATCAATTTGGTTTGTATTCGCTGGCATTGATAAGAGAGGGGGGGGTTCTCATTGAAACCTATAAAATTCTAACAGGACTTGACAGGGCAGATGTAGGAAAGATTTTCACGATGGTGGGAGTGTAGAGACCAGAGGTCACAATCTGAGGATACGGGGAGACCATTTAGGACATAGATCGTTTTTTAAATTTAGAGTACCCAATTAATTTTTTCAAATTAAGGGGCAATTTAACGGGTCAATCCACCTAACCTGCACATCTTTGGGTTGTGGGGGCGAAACCCACGCAGACATGGGGAGAATGTGCAAACTCCACACGGACAGTGACCCAGAGCTGGCATCAAACCTGGGACCTCGACGCTGTGAGGCAGCAGGGGAACTCACTGCGCCACCGTGCTGCCCCAATTTAGGACAGAGATGAGGAGACATTTCTTCATCCAGAGAGTGGTGAGCCTGTGGAATTTGTTACCACAGGAAATAGTTGAGGCCAATACATTGTATGTTTTCAGGAAACAGTTCGATACAGCACTGAGGGCGAAGGGAATTAAAGGATGTTGAGGGGAAATCGGGATTAAGCTATTAAGTTAGATGATAAGCTATGATCATAATGAATGGCAGAGCAGGCGCAAAGGGCCAAATGGCCTCTTCCTGCTCCTATTTTCTATGTTCCTATGTAATCCCCTCCACGCTAAGAGCAGGTGAATGGCTTCTCCCCAGTGTGAACTCGCTGGTGTGTCTGCAGACTGGATAACTGTGTAAATCCATTCCCACAGAGGGAGCAGGCGAATGGCTTCTCCACAGTGTGAACTCGCTGATGTCTCTGCAGGATGGATGGATCAATAAATCCCTTCCCACACTGAGAGAGCAGGTATGGCTCCCCAGTGTGAATTCGCTGGTGTGTCTGCAGGCTGGATAAATCACTGAATCTCTCCCCACACTGAGAGCAGGTGATTGACGTCTCCCCAGTGTGAACTCGCTGATGGCTCCGCAGGCTGGATAACCAAGTGAATCCCTTCCCACACTGAGATCAGGTGAATGGCTTTTCCCCAGTGTGAACTCGTTGGTGTGTCTGCAGACTGGATAACTGAGTGAATCCATTCCCACAGACGGAGCAGGTTGAATGGCCTCTCCCAGTGTGAACTCGCTGGTTGTGTCTGCAGGTTGGATAACTGTGCGAATCCTTCCCACACTGAGAGCAGGTGAATGGCCTCTCCCCAGTGTGAACTTGCCTGTGTTTCCGCAGGATTGATGCATCAATGAATCCCTTCCCACACCGAGAGCAGGTGAATGGCCTCTCCCCAGTGTGAACTCGCTGATGTTTTCCGCAGATCGATGAAGCAATGAATCCCTTCCACACCTGAGAGCAGGTGAATGGCCTCTCCCCAGTGTGAATTCGCTGGTGCTTTCTGTAGGGTGGATAATCAATAAATCCCTTCCCCACACTGAGAGCAGGTGAACGGCTCTCCCCAGTGTGAATCGCTGATGTGTCTGCAGATTGAATAAACCTGGTGAATCCCTTCCCCACACTGAGAGCAGTGTGAATGGCGCTCCAACACTGTGAACTTGCTGGTGTTTCTGCAGGTTGGATGCTTGAGTGAATCCCTTCCCACACTGAGAGCAGGTGATTATGGCCGCTCCACACTGTGAACTTGCTGGTGTTTCTGCAGGTTGGATGCGTGAGTGAATCCCTTCCCACACTTGGAGCAGGTGAATGCCTCTCTCCCGTGTGAACTCGCTGGTGTTTTCCGCAGGGTGGATAAATCAATGAATCCCTCTCACATTCAGAGCATATGAATGGCCTCTCCCCAGTGTGATTGCGTCGATGAATCTCCAGCTCAGATGGGAATCTGTATTCCTTCCCCACAGTCCCCACATTTCCATGGTTCTCTCCATGTTTTGGGCCTTCTCGTGTCTCTCCAGATTTGGACAATCAGTGGAAGCATTGTCTATCACACAGAACATGTGCACTGTCTCTCCTCACTGTGAATATTGTGATGTTTTTTTCAGGTTGTGTGTCTGGTTAAAGATCTTTCCACAGTCAGTTCACTGGACCACTCTCACCTGGTGGGTGTGTTGTGTGGGTCTCGTGCTGTTTCCAGTCACATCACGTTTAAAATCTTTTGAAGCCGACAGATTGGACAAACATTTCTCCTTCTCGCTGATGATATTCAGGTCAGAGGTATCGAGTGAGTTGTCACATCGAGATGTGATGTTTTGAAATTTCTGTCTACAATTCCTCCTCTTCCAATATCCTTTAAATTCACAAAAGTCATCAGTTATACAGGATAGAAATTCACAGGAACGTCATTGCAATGTAAGCCTACCTGTGACAATCAAGATCATTATTATTAAAATTCAGAACAGACAATTCTAGTTCTTATGGAACATAATTTTCTCTCATTCTTCAAAAGCTGTACATCTCCATCCCACACAATCTCCCTCCATTCTCATTCTGCTGTATCTAATATTCACCCTCCCAATTCTCTGAAGGTGCTGATTCATGTTGATTGACAGATCCCAGCTCAGCTCACTGCTTCCTGACCAGGACACAGAGATTATAATAGGAGCAAGAGTAGGCCATTCGGCCCACCAACTCTGCTTAACCATTCAATGAGATCCTTGGCCGATCTACCTCAGCACCATTTTCCCACATGATCCCCATATTCCTCGATATCTTCAATATCTAGAAACCTAGCAACATTTGGCTTGAACATACCTGATGACTGAGGCTGCACATTCCTCTGGGATAAAGAATTTCAAAGCTTCACCACATCCTCGAGTGAAGAAATCCCTCTTCATCTCAGCTTTCACTCTATTTTCCTACCTGTTCCCCGTAACCCTTAACTCCATTGTCAATAAAAATCTGTCAAACTTGTGCTTCAATATATTCAATGACCCCCAGATACAACTGGTCCCTGTGGAAGGAAATCCAAAGACTAACAACCCTCTGAGGGAAGAGATGACTGGAAATCTATAACGTAGCTACAGTCTTATATTACAAGAGAAGAAATAATAATAAATTTACTTCATTGCAGAACGGTAAATAATATATCTAATCTGTACCATGTAACAACACTGTCTGTCTGTCGGAAAAGATTTTCAAGATCAGTGTGACTAAAAAAAACCCGATACACACTTGACTCGAGTGAGAGTGTTCCAGTGAACTGACTATGGATAGAGCTTTAACCAGTTACACAGTCTGAAAAAACATCACACCATTCAGAGCGGGGACAGACCGTACACATGCTCTCTGTGGGGACAAGACTTCAACTGATCGTCAAACGTGGAAAGCAAAAACAACACCAGCAGCATGCTGAAAACTATGGAAATATGGGAACAGTGGGAAGGGATTCAGATCCCCATGTGAGCTGAAGACTTATCACCATAGGCATACCAGCGACAGACCATTCACCTGTTCGGAGTGTGGAAGGGATTTACCCAGTTATTCCAGTGAGGATTTATCCTTGAGGTGGGCAATACCATCGTTCTTTTCTTTTTGTTCTCAGAGGGGTTGCCCCGCCAGAAGTAGCTGGTGAATGAGAGTGAGGTGGGGGCTGCAGTTGTTGACGATTTTTGGCTGGTTTTGTCTGGGTCAGAGCCTGGGGGGGGGATTTGGTTTCAATTTGTGTATCTGGGTGGGCGTTGGCAGGAAATGGGGGTAGATGGGGTGAGCTTTGCTGGTGATGACTATAGAACTGTTTTTGTTTTTCTCTCAGGGTGTGTGTGGTGGCCATCTTGTGTGGCCCCTTGGCCTGTACTTTTTGAAGATTTACTCGATCGTCCCTCACGGTGGAAACGGCTGATTCTATGATGGGGAAGTGGGGGTTGGAGACCCCGGATTCGGCTGGTCACCTAGAATGTAAGGGGATTGGGTGGAACAGTGAAGGGGTTGTGTGTTTTCGCTCACTGAAAGAATCTAAATGCTGGTGTGGTGTTCATGTAGGAGACTCACTTGCGGGTTAGAGATCAGACCGGGGTGGCACGGTGGCACAGTGGTTAGCCCTGCTGCCTCATGGTGCAGAGGTCCCAGGTTCGATCTTGGCCCCGCATCATTGGCTGTGTGGAGTTTGCTCATTCTTCCCATGTCACCATGGCTTCGCCCCACAACCCAAAGCTGTGCAGGTTAGGTGGATTGGCCACGGGAAATTGCCACTTAATTGGAAAAAAAATAATTGGGTACTCTAAATATATAGAAAACAAAATAAAGATCAGACCAGATGGCGGAGGGTTAGCCAAGTGTTTCACTCGGGCTTTGACAAAGGGCTCGAGCTGCTGCAATTCTAATCAATAAAGAGATTCCTCTTTCGATCACTGGGCTCGTTCCTGACACTAATGGGAGATACATGGTGGTCAGGGGTCGTAGGCCAGGTACATTGGTGGTGCTGGTGTATGTCTATGACACTAACTGGGTAGCACGGCAGCCCAGTGGTTAGCACTGTTGCTTCACAGTGCCAGGGACCCAGGTTCAATTCCGGCTTGGGTCACTGTCTGTGCAGAGTTTGCACGTTCTCTCCGTGTCAACGTGGGTTTCCTCCGGGTGTTCCGGTTTCTTCCCACAGTTCCAAAAGAAGTGCCGTTAGGTAATTTGAACATTCTGATTCTCCCTCAGTGTACCTGAACAGACGCTGGAGTAGGTGACCAAGGGATTTTCACAGTAAACTTCATTGCAGTGTTAATAATAAGAATGTGACAATAATAAAGATTATTATTATGTGGCATTTGGGAAAAAATTGTTGGGATCCATCCCAGACCTGGATACAGATCAATTATATCTTGGAGGGGACTTCAATTGTGTTTCTGGATCCTAAATGGACTGGTCCAAGCTCATTCACCCACAACAAAACATGAAAAAGGAAATTAAACCAGACATACACCCAGCATCAACAATAGCAAACGCAGCCAAAAGATTTTTAAAAAGTGTTCCCATCAGCAGATTGTAAAGGATTACGGGACACAGATTTAAGATTGTGAACAAGTTCTACAGGAGAGAGAGGAGGTAGTCATTTTATACAGTAAGTGATAATGATCTGACTCGATGCTTACACCCAAGGTCGATAAGCTCCAGGTCCTGATAACCCGAATGGTGCTGTCATAATTTGATGTGAGGATTGGTTGTGAGTTTCCTGTCTACAAATCCCTTTCTAATCCCCTGTGAAAGAAGTTTACAAAGGCATCACTGTCAGTCCAGAAATGTAATTCAGGAAAAATAACTATTTCTCCTGGTTTGAATTTGCTCTGTGTAAATCCTCCCCTACTAATCCCCTGTAAAAACAGTTTCCAAAATAAATCACTGTCAGTCCAAGATAGAAATTCACAAACATTCGCTCCTCGTGCTCCCTGATCCAGGATGACCGCTCATGCCACCCGCTGCACACTGACCCGCTTTTCCATGAGCAGTCCCCTGATTTGAGGGTGATGTTGACTCAGGGTTGCGAGTTTCCGCCCTGGGTTTTCATGTGGCTGAACAGAGCCGCAGAGCTTTGGACACATGGGGCAGGATGTCTAATAAGACTGTGAAATCCGGAGAGCAGGATTGGCTTCCTTTTCTTTCCATCTCTGCCAGCGCTTTGCATCATCAATAAGACATGGGAGTCAAAGACTAATCCAGTTTGATGGACAAGTTGTCTCCATTCTGAACAATGGGGAACAAGCTCCTCCCACTCATTGAAACATCGCCCCGACAAAGATGAGAAACGCGCATGCGCCCTGATGCACATCCAATAAAGATGGCGGCCGTTAACCCGAGCCGAACATGAGGAGCTGCAGCTCCGCTCGATACAAACTGGAACCCGTAAACTTTTCCAAGGATTGCAATTGCAACAACTTTATACAACGTTTCCGCCCACCCCCGCGATCTCTCGCTCCCTCCATATTGTTAAATGCCATTTACCAATTCCGGATGTGAAGACACAACCCTTCTCCTTCGCCATTACCAACACTGATGTGGAGATGCCGGCGTTGGACTGGGGTGAGCACAGTAAGAGTCTTACAACACCAGGTTAAAGTCCAACAGGTTTGTTTCAAACACGAGCTTTCGGAGCACGGCTCCTTCTTCAGGTGAATGGAAAGGCTTGTTCCAGAAATGTTTATATAGACACAGTCAGAGATGCCCCGGAATGCGAGCACCTGCAGGCAATCAAATCATCAAAGATGCAGAGAGAGAGGTAACTCCAGGTTAAAGAGGTGTGAATTGTCCCAAGCCAGTTCAGTCGGTAGGCCTCTGCAAGTCCAGGCTTGTTGGTGGGGGCCGAATGTAATGCGACATGAATCCCAGATCCCGGTTGAGTCCGCATTCATGCGTGCGGAACTTAGCTATAAGTTTTTGCTCAGCAATTTTGCGTTGTCGCGTCTCCTGAAGGCCTCCTTGTAGAATGCTGACCCGGAGATCAGAGGCTGAATGTCCTTGACTGCTGAAGTGTTCCCCAACTGGAAGGGAACAGTCCTCCTGTTGATAGTCGCACGATGCCCGTTATTCGTTGTCGCAGTGTCTGCATGGTCTCGCCAATGTACCACGCTTCGGGACATCCTTTCCTGCAGCGTATGAGGTAGACTACATTGGTCGAGTCGCACGAGTCGCACGAGTCGCACCAATGTAGTCTACCTCATACGCTGCAGGAAAGGATGTCCCGAAGCGTGGTACATTGGCGAGACCATGCAGACACTGCGACAACGAATAAACGGGCATCGTGCGACTATCAACAGGGAGGACTGTTCCTTCCAGTTGGGGAACACTTCAGCAGTCAAGGACATTCAGCCTCTGATTCTCCGGGTCAGCATTCTACAAGGAGGCCTTCAGGAGACGCGACAACGCAAAATTGCTGAGCAAAAACTTATAGCTAAGTTCCGCACGCATGAATGCGGACTCAACCGGGATCTGGGATTCATGTCGCATTACATTCGGCCCCCACCAACAAGCCTGGACTTGCAGAGGCCTACCGACTGAACTGGCTTGGGACAATTCACACCTCTTTAACCTGGAGTTACCTCTCTCTCTGCATCTTTGATGATTTGATTGCCTGCAGGTGCTCGCATTCCGGGGCATCTCTGACTGTGTCTATATAAACATTTCTGGAACAAGCCTTTCCATTCACCTGAAGAAGGAGCCGTGCTCCGAAAGCTCGTGTTTGAAACAAACCTGTTGGACTTTAACCTGGTGTTGTAAGACTTCTTACTATTACCAACACTGCGCATGCTTCAATCACAGCAGGCCCCGCCCCTCAGTCACTCCGATTGGTTGGAAGACCAGCCGCTCCCGTTCGGTCCTCCAGTCCCGCCCCTCCTCTTCCTATTGGTCGTGAGCTGCCGTCAATCACCCGGGCATTGTGACGGTTCCAGATGGTGAGAACGGCCACAGGTTCAGGCTGACTGGCTGATGTCCAATAATAACAGTGAGAGTCTCAGTGGGACAATCAGACAATAATAGTGGAGATGGGACCCAGAGGAGAAACAGCAAAGGATTCACTCACTTTGAGAGTAACAAACACAGTGTCTGTTCCAATAATAAGAGTCAGGCTGCAATGTGTGAGTGAACATATAGGATCCAATGTAAAATCACAAGAGTCCCTGCAGTGCAGAAGGAGGCCATTCGGCCCATCTAATCTGCACCGCCCTATGAAATATCACCCTACCTGGGCCAATCTGGGACGTCATGGTAGCACAGTGGGTAGCACTGTTGCTTACCAGACCAAGGGTCCCAGGTGACAACTCTGTCACTTATTATTAGACAATAACCTGCCTGTCATTCCAATTCTAGTGTGTATTACTCTGTCACTGTTATCAGTAGACAGTAATAGGAGGGCAAGATGCAAGGTAGCAATGATAATTTTATGTTTCTGTGTTATAGTCCGTGTCACTGGGAGGTGTGTGATAAAATAGGAATGGAAACATGACAGAGGCACGTGTGACTGACTCCACCTGATTCAGAGCTGTTCTACCCAAGGTGAGAGCAATGAGGAAATGGGGAACTCCAGAGATTTCTGGTATCTGAGGTGCATCTGTAGAGGAACTGAAATCATTCTAGTGGTTTCTCGAGTTATACAGGAAATATATCTGACCGCTAAAACCAAAGTTTCAATCTTCTCTTTGAGACACATTGTGATTGAAAAGATCAAATGTTAAAACATCAGGAGAGGAGAAATTCAGACTGTCACAAAGGGCATCATTGCTACCTCACAGCACCATGGACCCTGGTTCAATTCCAGACTTGGGTGCACTGTCTGTGTGGAGGTTGCACTTTCTCCCAGTGTCTGCATGGGTTTCCTACACCCATTCAAAGATTTGCAACTTAGGTGGATGGCCATGATCAACTTCCCCCTTAGTGCCCCAAAAATGTGTTGGTTAGGTGGAGTTACAGGGATATGCTGGGGGATTGGGCTAGGTATAGTGCAAAGTCAAGGGGCCGAATGCCTCCTTTCGCACTGTAGAGATTCTATGAGTGAACTGACGATTCATTTGATTCACCATAATACTGCCAATTTACCCTTTACAAGTGTAACTCCCGTTGAAAGTTTACTGTGAAATCTGCTCCAGCAGCCTGTCATGTGAATTCCAGATCACATCACATTACTCGTGTAAAAACAATTCTCCCCTCATCACCCCCTTGGATTCTGTTGTCAATACCTTAAATCTCTGTGTCCTCGTGGTTACAACCCTCCTCTCTTGGGAAATAGTTCTCCCCATCGACACTATCGCAAAATCCTTCTCATTTTAAAAACGCCTATTAAAATCTCCCCTTCACTTTCCCTGATTCAGAGGGACAATCCCTGTTTCTCCTGCTCTGAGTCGCAGGGACTTGAAATGTTAACTCTGTTCTCTATCCTGCCAGAACTGCTGAGTTTTCCAACATTTACTGATTTTCTCCCTCTTTCTTTCTTTAATCCCATTACAACTCGTTCATGAAATTCAACATCTCAGTTAAATAGGAACATACAGATATCAAGAGAATGAGAGACAGAGGAAAGGAGAGACAGAAGAACTGTGAGAAAAACTGAGATTTTAAACAGCAGAAAGATGAGGTGGCGAGAGATAAAAGCGAGAAATAAAGGAAACAGTAACACAGAAAGAAATTACATAAAATATAAGGGAGCAGGTTATCAGTTCCCAGCTACAGAGAGCAGAGGGAACTCAGTGACTAATCCACAGACACAGCCGGTTCTGTCCGGGAATGGAGACTCTGACAGAAATAACCGGCTCATTTGTAAAGTTCACCACAATGTGATCTGTGTGACTCTGCCCTGGACTCTGTGGACAGATATAAGCCTCACTGACAGATGTTCTCACCAGATTGTGGTCCCTGGATTTATTTTCTGCTCAGAAGTGGAGATGTGCGGTTTGGAACCGGCAGCAGAGAAACAGGAAGTTGTGTTTCCTGAGAATGAAACAGCAGGCATCAGTTTCATGTGATCACCGTGAACAGTCTTCCTGCCTGTGAGGGTGAACTCACTGTGACAGCATCAAGAACACCCACACAGATTGCTGCCGGTCTCTGCATTACATCACCTCCATTCTCTCATTTTAAAACATTAAAATATGAGGTTGTTTAATTTTTTAACACTGAATTGGAAGATGAACTGAGGATATCACTGGGAGAAATGAGGGGACATTATAGAAACTTAAATTTTCCTCAAAGAGGGTTATTAGAAATAGGAGATTAAAAAGTGAGTCAGGGCCCATCAGAGAGAGAGAAAGTGAGAGGTAGATGGAGAAAGGATTGAGTCGCCATAAATTAAATGTTCACTCAGAAAGTGGAGCGGTTCAGTGTGTTCGGTGCTTCTTCAGAGAGAGATAATGAGAGAGAGAAAAGTTTAGTGATTTAGGCGCTCTGTGAAATAGAAAGGTTAAAGGAGTGAGCATCAGAGAGAAAGACGGAGAGAGGTGGGAAGTATGTGAAATGAGTGACTGTGAGAGTGGAGAGAGGTTAAGTGAGAACCTGAGAGGAGAAGAGAGATGTGAATGAGAGACAGGAGAGCAGGTTCACATACCCGAAGATCACTGAGAATGATCAGAATAAGGAGACTACCCAGAAAACAGCCAATAGGAATCTTCAGCTGAACACATCACTCATTCTTAAAGGGACAATCGGGGCTCTGACACTGCTCAAGCTCCCAGTAAAAGGGGCAAACACAGCCTCACCCTCTCTCTCTTATGTTTATGTTTGTTAAAGGCTGGTAGGGGTGAGGTTTATTTAAAAGGACGGAATGTGGGAAGCACACATCAATAAAGCTGGGAATTCTTGGACACAAGCTGCAGCTCCTTCTTTATCTGGAATGAAACTATTGTCTATTTCTCCCTGCTGTAACCAGGTTCCTGTGATGCTCTCCTGCTGCTATTTTAATGCAAACTTCAACCAATCTATTTTAAGTAGGTTTCAATTCAAGGAATTCATTGTGACTGTCACACAAACACATTAAAATGTTTTAGACGGTTCCTATGCATTTTCAGCCTGGAAACTGAAACCAGCTGCTTTACATTGTCAGGAACATTACAGTTTTACACCAATCGCTGATTTGACAGCACAGAGGGCTAAACAGCAGGCTTGTAATGCAGATCAAGGATAACAACGGCAGGTTTAATTCCCGTACCGGCCTCCCCGAACAGGCGCCAGAATGTGGCGACTAGGGGCTTTTCACAGTAACTTCATTGAAGTCTACATGTATAAGCAATTATTATTATTACATTTCCAGCATTCACCGTTGTTCTTCCCGACACTGAACACAGTTGTAAAGAAAACTACTGTTCCGTGTCTAGGGTTCTGAGATGTGGAAGAGAGCGGCTGGAACATATTTCTTACACACCTCAGGATTAACCCACACGGGGACTTTGCTGTCAGTGAAGAGAGATGAGAAAGACCAAAGTGTCATTTGTCCCTCTCAGTGTGATCCTGAAGTTCTGTTCATGCCGTATGATCCTCCCCCAGATTGTCCTTTCTGAACTCCAGACAGGTGATGTTCAACACTCAGGTGGGAAAGACAAAAATCTGCAACAATGTTTCAAACACATTTATTCAGACTAATAAAACTCACCAGCAGATTAAGAATGTCAGAGTGAACATTATCAGTCCCGTACATGATTATCAGCCATGAATAAGGGTATAATCTAAACCTTGTGGATTCTTGTGAACTCGCTGGTGTGTTAGCAGGTGGGATGAGTGAGTAAACCCCTTTCCACAGACATTACAGTTTAATGGCTGCTCCCCAGTGTGAACTCTCTGGTGTGTCAGCAGGTTGGATGACTGACTGAATCCCTTCACACACACAGAGCAGGTGAACGGCCTCTCCCCAGTATGAACTTGCTGGTGATTCAATAGGTTGGATGAACGAGTGAATCCCTTCCCACACACTGAGCAAGTGAACGGCCTCTCCTCATTGTGAACCTGCTGATGTGTCAGAAGATTGTATGAACATGTGAATCCCTTCCCACATTCAGAGCAGGTGAACGGTCTATCCCCTGTATGAAGCTGCTGGTGTATCAGAAGGTTGGATGAATTAATGAATCCTTTCCCTCAGTCAGAGCAGGTGAATGGCCTCTCCCCAGTGTGAATTCTCTGGTGATTCAGTAGGGCAGATGGACAGCTGAATCCTTTCCCATACACAGAGCAGGTGAATGGTCTCTTCCCATGTGAGCATATTGGTTTGTTAGTAAATCCCTTTTGTTCTTGAACGTCTTCTCACAGTCAGGACAGTTAAAAAAATTGTTATCAGAGGGAATAAGTTGATGTGTCTGCAGGAGGGATGACTGAATGAATCCTTTCCCACACATGGAGCAGATGAACGGTCTCTCCCCAGTGTGAATGCGTTGATGTGTCAGCAGATCCTTTTTACATTAAAAACTCTTCTCACAGACAGGACATGTAAATGGTCTCTATCAGTGTGAACAAGTTGATGAGTCACAATGTGGGATGACCGAGTGAATCCCTTCCCACAAACACGGCAGGTGAAATATGTTCCAGCCGCTCTCTTCCACATCTCAGAACCCCTAGACACGGAACAGTAGTTTTCTTTACAACTGTGTTCAGTGTCGGCTCCTCCTGCAGAATGTTTGAGGTGAGGGACGCCGTCAGTGTCCCTGCTGATTTCATCTGTGGGAAGTGCACCCAACTCCAGCTCCTCAAAAACCGTGTTAGGGACCTGGAGCTTGAGCTGGATGAACTTCGGATCATTCGGGAGGCAGAGGGGGTCATAGATAGGAGCTTCAGGGAAGTAGTTACACCAAAGACTGGAGATAGATGGGTAACTGTAAGAGGGACTGGAAGAAGCAGTCAGTGCAGGGACCCCTGCGGTCGTTCCCCTGAGTAACAAGTATACCGTTTTGGATACTTGTGGGGGGGGGGACTTACCAGGGGTAAGCCACGGGGTACGGGCCTCTGGCACGGAGTCTGTCCCTGTTGCTCAGAAGGAAGGGGGCAAAGGAGTAGAACATTAGTAATTGGGGACTCAATAGTCAGGGGCACAGATAGGAGATTTTGTGGGAGCGAGAGAGACTCACGTTTGGTATGTTGCCTCCCAGGTGCAAGGGTAAGTGATGTCTCGGATCGTGTTTTCCGGGTCCTTAAGGGGGAGGGGGAGCAGCCCCAAGTCGTAGTCCACATTGGCACTAACGACATAGGTAGGAAAGGGGACAAGGATGTCAGGCAGGCCTTTAGGGAGCTAGGATGGAAGCTCAGAGCGAGAACAAACAGAGTTGTTATCTCTGGTTGCTGCCCGTGCCACGTGATAGTGAGATGAGGAATAGGGAGAGAGAGCAATTAAACACGTGGCTACAGGGATGGTGCAGGCGGGAGGGATTCAGATTTCTGGATAACTGGGGCTCTGTCTGGGGAAGGTGGGACCTCTATAGACAGGATGGTCTACATCTGAACCTGAGGGGCACCAATATCCTGGGGGGGAGAGTTGTTAGTGCTCTTTGGGGGGGTTTAAACTAATTCAGCAGCGGCATGGGAACCTGGATTGTAGTTTTGGGGTACGGGAGATTGAGAGTATAGAGGTCAGGAGCACAGATTTGACTTCGCAGGAGGGTGCCAGTGTTCAGGTAGGTGGTTTGAAGTGTGTCTACTTCAATGCCAGGAGTATACAAAATAAGGTAGGGGAACTGGCAGCATGGGTGGGTACCTGGGACTTCGACGTTGTGGCCATTTCAGAGACATGGATAGAGCAGGGACAGGAATGGTTGTTGCAGGTTCCGGGTTTAGGTGTTTTAGTAAGCTCAGAGAAGGGGGCAAAAGAGGGGGAGGTGTGGCGCTGCTAGTCAAGGACAGTATTACGGTGGTGGAAAGGATGCTAGATGGGGACTCTTCTTCTGAGGTAGTATGGGCTGAGGTTAGAAACAGGAAAGGAGAGGTCACCCTGTTGGGAGTTTTCTATAGGCCACCTAATAGTTCTAGGGATGTAGAGGAAAGGATGGCGAAGATGATTCTGGAAAAGAGCGAAAGTAACAGGGTAGTTGTTATGGGAGACTTTAACTTTCCAAATATTGACTGGAAAAGATATAGTTCGAGTACATTAGATGGGTCGTTCTTTGTACAATGTGTGCAGGAGGGTTTCCTGACACAATATGTTGACAGGCCAACAAGAGGCGAGGCCACATTGGATTTGGTTTTGGGTAATGAACCAGGCCAGGTGTTAGATCTGGAGGTAGGTGAGCACTTTGGAAACAGTGACCACAATTCGGTGACCTTACGTTAGTGATGGAAAGGGATAAGTATACCCCGCAGGGCAAGAGTTATAGCTGGGGGAAGGGCAATTATGATGCCATTAGACATGACTTAGGATGTGTTGGTTGGAGAAGTAGGCTGCAAGGGTTGGGCACACTGGATATGTGGAGCTTGTTCAAGGAACAGCTATTGCATGTTCTTGATAAGTACGTACCAGTCAGGCAGGGAGGAAGGGGTCGAGCGAGGGAACCCGTGGTTTACCAAAGAAGTGGAATCTCTTGTTAAGAGGAAGAAGGAGGCCTATGTGAAGATGAGGCATGAAGTTTCAGTTGGGGCGCTTGATAGTTACAAGGAAGCGAGGAAGGATCTAAAGAGAGAGCTGAGACGAGCAAGGAGGGGACATGAGAAGTCTTTGGCAGGTAGGATCAAGGAAAACCCAAAAGCTTTCTATAGGTATGTCAGGAATAAAAGAATGACTAGGGTAAGAGTAGGGCCAGTCAAGGACAGTGGTGGGAAGTTGTGTGTGGAGGCTGAGGAGATAAGCGAGATACTAAATGAATACTTTCGTCAGTATTCACTCAAGAAAAAGATAATATTGTGGACGAGAATGCTGAGACCCAGGCTATTAGAATAGATGGCATTGAGGTGCGTAGGGAAGAAGTGTTGGCAATTCTGGACAAGGTGAAAATAGATAAGTCCCCGGGGCCGGATGGAATTTATCCTAGGATTCTCTGGGAAGCCAGGGAAGAGATTGCTGAGCCTTTGGCTTTGATTTTTAGGTCATCATTGGCTACAGGAATAGTGCCAGAGGACTGGAGGATAGCAAATGTGGTCCCTTTGTTCAAGAAGGGGAGTAGAGATAACCCCGGTAACTATAGGCCGGTGAGCCTAACGTCTGTGGTGGGTAAGGTCTTGGAGAGGATTATAAAAGATACGATTTATAATCATCTAGATATGAATAATATGATTAGGGATAGTCAGCATGGTTTTGTGAAGGGTAGGTCATGCCTCACAAACCTTATCGAGTTCTTTGAGAAGGTGACTGAACAGGTAGACGAGGGTAGAGCAGTTGATGTGGTGTATATGGATTTCAGTAAAGCGTTTGATAAGGTTCCCACGGTCGGCTATTGCAGAAAATACGGAGGCTGGAGATTGAGGGTGATTTAGAGATGTGGATCAGAAATTGGCTAGTTGAAAGAAGACAGAGAGTGGTAGTTGATGGGAAATGTTCAGAATGGAGTTCAGTTACGAGTGGCGTACCACAAGGATCTGTTCTGGGGCCGTTGCTGTTTGTCATTTTTATAAATGACCTAGAGGAGGGCGCAGAAGGATGGGTGAGTAAATTTGCAGACGACACTAAAGTCGGTGGAGTTGTAGACAGTGCGGAAGGATGTTGCAGGTTACAGAGGGACATAGATAAACTGCAGAGCTGGGCTGAGAGGTGGCAAATGGAGTTTAATGTGGAGAAGTGTGAGGTGATTCACTTTGGAAAGAATAACAGGAATGCGGAATATTTGGCTAATGGTAAAATTCTTGGTAGTGTGGATGAGCAGAGGGATCTCGGTGTCCATGTACATAGATCCCTGAAAGTTGCCACCCAGGTTGATAGGGTTGTGAAGAAGGCCTATGGTGTGTTGGCCTTTATTGGTAGATGGATTAAGTTCCGGAGCCATGAGGTCATGTTGCAGTTGTACAAAACTCTAGTACGGCCGCATTTGGAGTATTGCGTACAGTTCTGGTCGCCTCATTATAGGAAGGACGTGGAAGCTTTGGAACGGGTGCAGAGGAGGTTTACCAGGATGTTGCCTGGTATGGAGGGAAAATCTTATGAGGAAAGGCTGATGGACTTGAGGTTGTTTTCGTTAGAGAGAAGAAGGTTAAGAGGTGACTTAATAGAGGCATACAAAATGATCAGAGGGTTAGATAGGGTGGACAGCGAGAGCCTTCTCCCACGGATGGGGGTGGCTAGCACGAGGGGACATAGCCTTAAATTGAGGGGTAATAGATATAGGACAGAGGTCAGAGGTGGGTTTTTTACACAAAGAGTGGTGAGGCCGTGGAATGTCCTACCTGCAACAGTAGTGAACTCGCCAACATTGAGGGCATTTAAAAGTTTATTGGATAAGCATATGGATGATAAGGGCATAGTGTAGGTTAGATGGCCTTTAGTTTTTTTTTTCCATGTCGGTGCAACATCGAGGGCCGAAGGGCCTGTACTGCGCTGTATCATTCTATGTTCTATGTTCTATGAATGGCCTCTCCTCAGTGTGAACACGTTGGTGTGTCAGAAGATTGTATGAATGGGTGAATCCCTTCCCACAAATGGAGCAGATGAACGGTCTCTCCCCAGTGTGACTGCAACGATGAACTTCCAGTTGTGATGGGTAACTGAATCCCTTCCCACAGTCCGCACATTTCCAGTTTCTCCATGGCGAGGGGTCTTTATGTCTCTCCCGGTTGAAGCTTTGTCCACACACAAATAAGTGTTTAATTTCTCCCTGCAGTGAATGACGTGATACTTTTTTTGAGGCTGTGTAACTGGTTAAAACTCTCTCCACAGTCAATTGCCCTTAAACTGAGTGGCTTGCTAGGCAATTCAGAATTAACCACATTTCAGTGAGTTGGCCAGATCAGGTAACGCCGGTGCAGACTCGATGGGCCGAATGGTTTCCTTCTGCACTGTAGATTCTATGATTCATTTCGACCTTGGGTCACTGTCTCTGTGGCGTTTTCCTGCATCTGCGTAGATTTCCTTTCCGGGTGCTCAGGTTTCCTCCCACAGTCCAAAAGTGTCCAATTAGATGGATTGGCTGTGCTGATTTGTCCCTGGGAGGTGTTGCAGGAATAGGGTGGGGAATTCGCCAAGGTATGGTGCTCGTTCAGAGGGTTGCTACAGACTCGATGGGCCAAATGGCCTCCTTCTGCACTGAGGGAATGCTATGATTCTACATTGGATGCAATGATGTGTTCACTCACACACTGCAGCCTGACTCTTATGGGAACAGACAATGTGTTTGTTACTCTCAACGTGAGTGAATCCTTTGCTGTTTCCCCTCTGGGCCCCATCTCCACTATTATTGTCTGATTGTCCCACTGAGACTCTCACTGTTATTATTGGACAATCAGCCAGTCAGCCTGAGTCTGTGACCACTCTCACCATCTGTCACCGTCACAATGCCCGGGTGATTGATGGCAGCTCACGGCCAAGAGGAAGAGGAGGGGCGGGCCTGGAGGACCGACCGAGAGCGGCTGGTCCTCCAACCAATCGGAGTGAATGAGGGGCGGGGCCCGCTGTGATTGAAGCATGCGCAGTGTGGGTAATGGCGAAGGAGAAGGCCTGTGTCTTCAGATCGGAAATTGGTAACAGGCGTTTAACAATATGGAGGGAGCGAGAGGCTGTGGGAGCGGGCGGAAACGTTGTGTAAAGTTGTTGTAAGCCGCAATCCTCGGAAAAGTTACGGGACCCAGTTTGTACCGAGCGGAGCTGCAGCTCCTCATCTTCGGCTCGGGTTAACGGCCGCCATCTTTATTGGATGTGCATCAGGGCGCATGCGCGTTTCTCATCTTTGTCGGGGCGATGTTTCAATGAGTGGGAGGGGCTTGTTCCCCATTGTTCAGAATGGAGACAACTTGTCCATCAAACTGGATTAGTCTTTCAGTCCCAATGTCTTGTTGATGATGCAAAGCGGTGGCAGAGATGGAAAGAAAAGGAAGCCAATCATGTTCGGTTTCCTCCCACAGTCCAAAGATGTGCGGGTTAGGTGGATTGGCCATGCTAAATTGCCCGTAGTGTCCTAAAAGTAAGGTTAAGGGGGGGTTGTTGAGTTACGGGTATAGGGTGGATACGTGGGTTTGAGTAGGGTGATCATTGCTCGGCACAACATCGAGGGCCGAAGGGCCTGTTCTGTGCTGTATTGTTCTATGTTCTATGTTCTCTGGATTTCACTGTCTTATTGGACATCCTGCCCCATGTGTCCAAAGTTCTGCGGCTCTGTCCAGCCACAGGAAGACCCAGGGTAGAAACTCACAACCCTGAGTCAACATCACCCTCAAATCAGTGGACTGCTGATGACAAGAGGGTCAGTGTGCAGCGGGGGGCGGGGGGGGGGGGGGGGCATGAGTGGTCATCCTGGACCAGGGAGCAGGAGGGGAGAATGTTGTGAATTTCTATCCTGCACTGACGGTGATTAATTTTGGACACTCCTTTTACAGGGGGTCAGTAGGGGAGGATTTACACAGAGCAAATTCAAACCAGGAGAAATATTTATGTTTCTTGAATATTGTTTCTGGACTGACAGTGATTCCTTTGTAAACTTCTTTCACAGGGACTCAGAAAGGGATTCGCAGACAGGAAACTCACAACCAATCCTCACATCAAATTCTGACAGCACCATTTGAGTTATCAGGACCTGGAGATTATCGACCTTTGTGTGTCAGCATCGAGTTCAGATCATTATCACTCACTGTGTAAAATGTCTACCTCCTATCTCCCCTGTAGATCTTGCTCACAATCTTAAATCTGTGTCCCGTAATTCTTTTACAATCTACTGATGGGAACAGATTGATTTATCTTTTTTCCGGGTTTGCTGTTATCATTTCTGGTGCCTGGGTCATGCCAGATGGTCCGTCCAGATTCCACTCCGTTATTGTCTATTTATAGCTTGGACCAGTCCATTTCCAAATCCAGTACACAAGTGAAGTCTCCGCCAAGCATTGATTGATATGCATCCAGGTCTGGGATGGATCCAAACAATTTTTTTTACAAATGCCATATTGTCCCAGTTAGGGGCTTTGCCATTCACCAGCACCACCAATATACCCGCCACTGACCCACTGACCACCACAGATCTCCCATTAGTGTCCGCAGTGATCCTGGTGACCGAAAGAGGGACCCGTTTATTGATTAGAACCCCCCTCTCCCATTTTCCACCAACCCCCCCCCTCCCCCTCCCCCTCCCCCTCTTCCGGGCTCCGGCCTAGACGCTGTGCTAGTTCAGCCAGCCAAAATTGGTTCACCGGCTGCAGCTTCACAACCCCCCCCCCTTCCCCCCCCCCCCCCCCCCATCTCACTCCCAGTCGCCAGCTGACTGCTGGTGGGGCAGCTCCTCTCAGGACAACCAGAAAATAAAAATAACGATATTGCCCACTTCGAGGATAAAACATACTTCAGAATGCAGTGCCTCACTAGACTCAATTCTCCCACCCGCCCATCCCATAGATCTACGTTGTGCTTTGGAAGACAATCTCTCTTCAACCCCACACAGAGAAACAGATTCTATCAGAAAATATCAAAACTATATAGAGGATATCACAACACCCATCCCATCCCACAGTGAACATAGATCTTGTCCAATACAGATAACTGGACCCCAGTCCATGCTTTACAATAAAGGCATTCGCCTCCTCCAGTGTCTCGAAATGGAAGTCTTTGGACTCATTTGTAACCCGCAGCTTTGCCGGGTAAACCATCCCGAAACAAACTCCTTTCTTACATAGAGCAGCCTGAACTTTATTAAAGGCCGCTCACTCACCAGCTTGGCTCCCACATCTTGGTAAATCCTCACTCGGATAACTGAGTGAATCCCTTTGAATGGTCTGTCGCCGGTGTGACTGCGGTGATGAATCCCCAGCTCACATGGGGACTTGAATCCCTTCCCACAGTCCCCACATGACAAATGAAATGAAAATCGCTTACTGTCGCAAGGAGGTTTCAAATGAAGTTACTGTGAAAAGCCCCTAGTCGCCACATTCCAGCGCCTGTTCAGGGAGGCTGGTACGGGAATTGAACCGTGCTGCTGGCCTGCCTTGGTCTGCTTTAAAAGTCATCGATTTAGCCCTGTGCTAAACCAGTTCCTATTTCCACGGTTTCAGCATGCTGCTGGTGTCCTTGTCCCTCTCCATGTTTGACAATCAATTGAATAATAAAGTTTATTAGTGTCACAAAAAGGCTTACATTAACACTGCAATGGTTACTGAGAAAATCCCTTAGTCGCCGCACTCCGGCGCCTACTCGGGTACTCATAGGGAGAATTCAGAATGTTCAAATCACCTAACAGCACGTTTTCTGGGACTTGTGGGAGGAAACAGGAACACCCGGAGGAATCCCACACAGTCACGGGGAGAATGTGCAGTCTCCACACAGACAGTGACCCAGCCAGGAATCGAACCCAGGTCCCTGGTGCTATGAATCGACATTGCTACCCACTGTGCTATCGTGGTGCCCTTGTCTCCACAGAAGCATGAGTAGGGTCCCTCCCCGTTCTGAATGCTGTGATGTTTCAGATTGCGCAGTACCGACGACAACTCAGGATTTAGGCGGTAGGGTGGAAATCCTCAGCCGGTCAAATTCGATCGGGTGAGGCATGAGGGAGGGATGGAGCCGGTGGATGGGTCGGGAGGTTTCATAAACACTTTTCCCCGAGACAGGCCCGGGGGGCTGAGCGCATGTGAAGGAAGCGAGAGCCCTGGCTTTGCCCCGCCTCCCATTCACTCTGATTGGCTGGAGGACCAGCCGTTCTTGTTTGGTCTTCCAGGCCCGTCCCTTCTTCCTATTGGTCTGAACCCACCGTCAATCAGTCCCCGGGCATTGTGAGCTGGAGCAAACCCTTCACCATCATTGTCAGTTCCCTGGTTTGCAGCTGCGGAGCTTCTCCCTCCCTCCCGGGAACAGGCCCAGGTTAACGGGCACCATCCTGCTTCACACACTGGAGGGTGGTTCACATCCCAGGATGGGGGAGGGGGGACAAGAAATAAGAGCTTACACTTTGCACTCAAATCAGTGAGGACTCTGATCTATGTCAAGGAAGGAAACCCTGGCAGGTGGGCGGGGAGGATTCACAAACACTCGCTGGAGGCCCCAAAACCCCAATAAGACCCATTGATTTTATTGTCAGTCTGCAGACAGGAGCTGGAGAACTGAACCCAGGCAGAGGAGAGGGAGAAAACTGGGAGTGGAGGAAAGAGATGGTGAGATGGGTTTGGATTTCAGCCCAGGGAGGAGGGAGAGTGTGTGGGACGGGGATTTACAGCTTTGGGAGAACAAGAGAGAGAAAAATGTTCCAGAGAAACTAGAATTGTCTGTTCAGAATTTCTATCCTGGACTGACAGTGATGGCTTTTGTAAACTCCTTTTACAGGGGGTTAGAATTGGAGGATTTGCACACAACAAACTGAACCCAACAGAAAGGTTTGTCTCTTTGCGAATTCTATTCTGCATTGACAGTGATGACTTTTGTAACATGAGAGATTACAGCGATCAGGAAAATTAAATGAAGTGGGGCTCTATTTCTATTGACAACAACAAATTAAGCAGTGACCTGCTATAAATCTCTTAAATTATCAGTAGTTTGGAAAGGGGTGATGTGAAAGAGTGAACATCAATAGACAACAAGTCATAAATTCAAGATAGTTACGAATAAATCCAAGGGGACAATATGGACCAATGTACTTACAAGTTCAGAATGTGCAACTCATTACCATGGAAAGGAGTTGAGGAAAGTGCTGAGATGTTTTCAAAAGGAAACGGGACAAGCACATGAGAGAAAATGGAACCGAAATTCAGCTGAAAGGCTGAGATTTGATCGGTGTGACAGTTGGAGATGTGTGCCGAGTATTGACAGCAGCAGAATCTGTGACAGAATGGCCTCTTTATATCTTATATATTCACAATATTCAATGTAATCTTTTACAGAATATTTACGGATGCAAACATCATGTTGAAATCTGACAGTCACTTGATTCATCAGGACCGGCCTTTCAACGTGGAAGGAGAAATGTTTGTTTTGTCTTTTGGGAAAAAAATTCAAAAATCACTGTGATTGGAAAAGCACCGAGACACAGACATCTAAGTAATTTTCCACAGTTAGCTGGAACTGCGCTTTAATAAATCACACAGCATGAAATTAAATTGCAGCATTTACATCAGGGAGGCACCGTACTCTGGCTTCAACTGATAATCCAAGTTGGAGAGACACAAGGACATTCGCACCAAAGGAATCAAGAAGCAGCAATAGGATATTCAGCCCCGTGAGCCTGTTCCACCATTTAATAATATCACGGCTGATCTGATAGTGACCTCAAATCTGCATCCCACCTACTCCTGATAACATGTCGTTAACCATGGAGAAACCATGGAAATGTGGGGACTGTGGGATGGGATTCAATTACCCGTCTGAATTGGAAACTCATCAACGCACTCACACTGGGGAGAGGCCGTTCACCTGCTCTGTGTGTGGGAAGGGATTCACTCGGTCATCCCACTTCCTGAGACACCAACTTGTTCATACTGATCAGAGACCATTTAAATGTGCTGACTGTGAGAAGAGCTTTAAAAGCAGAATTAATTTACTGATACATCAACGAACTCACACTGGGGAGAGGCCGTTCACCTGCTCTGTGTGTGGGAAGGGATTCACTCAGTCAAACCACCTCCTGAAACATCAACTTGTTCATAACGATGAGAGACCGTTTAAATGTGCTGACTGTGAAAAGAGCTATAAAAACAGATATGATTTACTGACACATCAACGCACTCACACTGGGGAGAGGCCATTCACCTGCTCCGTGTGTGGGAAGGGATTCATTCGGTCATCCCACCTCCTGAAACATCAACTTGTTCATACTGATCAGAGACCTTTTAAATGTGCTGACTGTGAAAAGAGCTATAAACGTAGAATGGATTTACTGAGACATCAACGTACTCACACTGGGGAGAGGCCATTCACCTGTCTGGAATGTGGGAAGGGATTTAATGTTTCATCAAATCTCCGGGCTCACCGTTAGGTCCACTCTGACCAGAGACCTTTTAAATTTGCTGACTGTAAGAGCTTTGAAAAAGCTGTTTACTGATACACGAACGCACTCACCCT
This sequence comes from Scyliorhinus canicula, assembly GCF_902713615.1. Taxonomy (NCBI): domain Eukaryota; kingdom Metazoa; phylum Chordata; class Chondrichthyes; order Carcharhiniformes; family Scyliorhinidae; genus Scyliorhinus; species Scyliorhinus canicula. The sequence continues at coordinate 23,788 of NW_024055428.1, forward strand.
GGGGAGAGGCCATTCACCTGCTCCATGTGTGAGAAGAGATTCACATGTTCATCCTACCTTCTGATACACCAGCGAGTTCACACTGGGGAGAGACCGTACACTTGCCCCGTGTGTGAGAAGAAATTCACTCGATCATCCTACCTGACTTCACACCAACTTGTTCACACTGATCAGAAACCTTTCAAATGTTCTGATTGTGAAAAGAGATTTAAAAGTAAATCGAACCTGCTGAAACACCAGCGAGTTCACACTGAAACAGAATCATAGAATTTACAGTGCAGATGGAGGACATTCGGCCCATCGAGTGCACCGACCCTTGTAAAGAGCACCTTACTTCAGCCCATACCTCCAACCTTTTTTTTTTTTAATTTAGATTACCCAATTATTTTTTCTATTAAGGGGCAATTTAGCATGGCCAATCCACCTACTCTGCACATTTTTTTGGGTTGTGGGGGCGAAACCCACGCAGACACAGGGAGAATGTGCAAACTCCACACGGACAGTGACCCAGAGCCGGGATCGAACCTGGGACCTCAGCGCCGTGAGGCGGTTGTGCTAACCACTAGGCCACCGTGCTGCCCCATACCTCCAACCTAACCCATAACCCCACCTAACCTTTTTGGACACGAATGGCAATTTAGCATGGCCAATCCACCTGACCTGGACTGTGGGGGGGGAAACCGGAGCACCCGGAGGAAACCCACACAGACGCTGGGACAATGAGCAGTCTCTGCACAGACAGTGACCCAAGCCGGGAATCAAACCTGGGACCCTGGTGCTGTGAAGCAACAGTGTTAACCGCTGCTGCTGTGTCGCCCACATGTGGGAGTGGTCCTGCGGAGAGGCTGTTTAACTGCTCTGCGTGTGGGAGGAGATTCACTCAGTCAAACAACCTGAACAAACATCAGCAAGTTCACAGGCAGCAGCAGGGTTTGGATTCAGCTGTTGTTGCTGCTGTTAGTCACATCCAGGACTCAATGATGCCTGGACGTCTGTTTCCAGTGGGACTCCACAGTTTCCGGTATATATCAATGATTTAGACTGAAATGTACACACCAGGATTATACAAAAGCTGCTGATGTGTTTTAGACAATGAGGGAGAAAGCCATGGGCTGGGTCAGTTGGACAGAAAAGTGGTAAATGGAAATTTAGATAATGAGAGGTTATGAACTCACTTCAATTAACTCCCAATAAAAATAAGGTCACTTCAGGATAATGGAAAAAACTGATTGGTGGGGAAGCTACAAATAATCCTTAAAAAAATTTTTTTTTAAATTCAGAGTACCCAATTATTATTATTTTCTTTTTCCAATTAAGGGGCAATTTAGCCTGGCCAATCCACCTAACCTGCACATCTTTGGGTTGTGGGGGTGAAACCCATGCAGACACGTGGAGAATGTGCAAACTCCACACGGACAGTGACCCAGGGCCGGGATTCAAACCCGGGTCCTCAGTGCTGTAGTCCCACTGCTAACCACTGCTCCACGTGCTGCCCTAGCCTAAAATAATTCTAATAACTTGATTGAACAGTTCTCAAATGGAAAGACACTTGACCACATTAAAACTAAGAATCTACAATAGATGTTTGATCCAGAAAGTCATATTTAGGGCAAGATTATAAACAGAGGGCATTCATTTAAAGCAGGGGTGGGCAAACTTTTCCGTGCAAGGGCCACATTCAGAAATTCACAATTTTAAAGGGCCGCATAGTATTAATAGTCCCGGTTGTAACCAATTAGCGTGCGGCATATACCTCAGTGCTTCCCCCGGCGGAATCCTGCCTTTAGCCCTCTTTATCTCTACTTTTCAAAAATGGCGCTTCACCCGGTTATGATTCTGGGTGCCTCATATAGAACATATAGGACAGGGGCTGGTTTAGCTCACCGGGCTAAATCGCTGGCTTTTAAAGCAGACCAAGCAGGCCAGCAGCACGGTTCGATTCCCGTACCAGCCTCCCCGGACAGGCGCCGGAATGTGGCGACTAGGGGCTTTTCACAGTAACTTCATTGAAGTCTACTCGTGACAATAAAGCGATTTTCATTTTCATTTCACATAGAACAGTACAGCACAGAACAGGCCCTTCGGCCCTCGATGTTGTGCCGAGCAATGATCACCCTACTCAAGTCAACGTATCCACCCTATACCAGTAACCCAACAGCCCCCCACATTAACCTTATTTTTTTTTTTAAATTTAAAAAGAAAAAAATTTAAAATTTTTTTTTTTTTTTTTAATGACTTGATCTTGGTGGGCCGCATAAAGACGGCCCGCGGGCCGTAGTTTGCCCACCCCTGATTTAAAGTGATTAGAAAAAGAAGCAATGCTGAGCAAGGTTAGGAGAGTGGGCAAAGAAGTGGCAGATGGAATACAATGTGGAAAAGTGTGAGGTTATGCACTTTGGAAGGAGAAATGGAGGCATAGACTATTCTCTAAATGGGAAAATGCTGAGCAAATCACAAGCACAAAGGGACTTGGGAGACCTTGTTCAAGATTCTCTTCAGGTTAAAGTGCAGGTGCACTGCAGCCTCACGGCGCTGAGGTCCCAGGTTCGATCCTGGCTCTGAGTCACTGTCCGTGTGGAGTTTGCACATTCTCCCCGTGTTTCCGTGGGTTTCACCCCCACAACCCAAAGATGTGCAGGGTAGGTGGGTTGTCCAAATTAATTTCCCCTTAATTGGAAAAAATGAATTGGGTACTCTAAATTTAAAAAAATGTAAAAACAAAAGGTTAATGTGCAGGTTCAGTCGGCAGTTAGGAAGGCAAATGCAATCTATTCATGTCAAGAGGGCTAGAATACAAGACCAGGGATGTACTTCTGAGGCTACATAAGGCCCTGATCAGACCCCGTTTGGAGTATTATGAGCAGTTTTGGGCCCCGTATCGAAGGAAGGATGTGTTGGCCTTGGAAAGGGTCCAGAGGAGGTTTGCAAGAATGATCCCTGGAATGAAGAGTTTGTCGTATGAGGAACAGTTGAGGACTCTGGGTCTTTACTCGTTGGAGTTTAGACGGATATGGGGGAATCTTATTAAAACTTACAGAATACCGCGAGGCCTGGGTAGAGTAGACATGGAGAAGATGTTTCCACTTGTAGGAAAAACTAGAAGCAGAGGACACAATCTCAGACTACAGTTGCAATCCTTTATAAAACAGAGTAAGAAGTCTTACAACACCAGGTTAAAGTCCAACAGGTTTGTTTCGACTCACTAACTTTCGGGGCACAGTTCCTTCCTCAGGTGATGAAGAGGAATTAAAACACACGAGGAGGAATTTCTTCAGCCGGAGGGTGGTGAATCTGTGGAAGTCTTTGCCACAGAATGCCGTGGAGGCCAAATCACTTGAGTGTCTTTAAGATAGAGATAGATAGGTTCTTGATTAATCAGGGGATCAGGGGTTATGGGAAGGAGAATGGAGATGAGAAAAATATCAGCCATGATTAAATGGCGTAGCAGATTCAATGGGCCGAGTGGCCTAATTCTGCTACTATGTCTTATGATGTGAAGAAAAACATTCTGTGCTGCATGTGGGATCATGAATGCACTGCTCCAAAATGTGGTGGAGGCAGATTCAATTGATGCCTTGAAAAGCGAATTGGACAACTATCTGTTACTGTCAGATCAGCCATGACCTTATTAAATGGCGGAGCAGACTGGGCTGAATAGCCAACTCCAGCTCCTTGCGCATCTGTTCGTATCCTTTGAGGAGAAAACTATCTGCAGAGTTCAGGGCCAATGACAGGGGATTGTGACTGTTGCAGAAAGTTGGCACAGATACAAGTTGTTGAGTGCCTTTGTTTTGTGCTGTCACCTTTCTCTGCCACTGTGTTATGAGGGAAATGCAGTGCACCAATGCAAGAGAGGCAGATTGCTCCCGCGATATGGATTAGATTTTATTGTCACGTGTACCGAGGTACAGTGAAAATGATTATTCTGCGAGCAGCTCAAACAGATCATTTTGTACATGAAAAGAAAGTAAACTAAAAAGAAAATACATAATAGGGCAACACAAGGTACACAATGTAAATATATAGACAAAGGCATTGGGTGAAGCAAACAGGAGTGTAGTATTAATCAGGTCAGTCCATAAGAGGGTTGTTTCGGAGTATGGTAATAACGGAGAAGAAGCTGTTTTGAATCTGTTCATGCATGTTCTCAGACTTTTGTATCTCCTGCCCGATGGAAGAAGCTGGAAGAGTGAGTCAGCTGGGTGGGAGGGGTCTTTGATTATGCTGCCCACTTTCCCCAGGCAGCGGGAGATGTGGATAGAGTCAATGGATGGGAGGCAGGTTTGTGTGATGGACTGGGCTGTGTTCACTTCTCTCTGAAGTTTCTTGTGGTCTTGGGCCGAGCAGTTGCCATACCAGGCTGTGATGCAGCCAGATAGGATGCTTTCTATGGAGCATCTGTAAAATTTGGTAAGAGTCAGTATGGACATGCCAAATTTCCTTAGTTTCCTGAAGAAGTATAGGCGCTGTTGTGCTTTCTTGGTGGCAGCATCGATGTGCGTAGACCAGGACAGATTTATGGTGATGGAAACCCTGTGTCCCAGTGCAGGAGAGGCTGGTTGTTGGGCAGTGTGAGCTGAACATACATGGCTGGATAAAAACTAAGGCAGATGACAAGACCCTTGGCGTGAAAACAGGTCTGGAGGGAGTGGGTCAGTGAACCTGGAGAGTTGCATTTTGCATGAATCGTGAGTGTGACCCAGTCACAATTATGAACAGTAAACAAACCTATCACTGGTTTGATGATATGATATACCGTGTCCCAGGTATTGTAAATACTGTACATACTGTAGATCAGCCTGCTTGCTGCCCATGTCTCAGTGATATCAGAATAATGTGCTTCTGTATTAAATAAAGTATCCAAACCTCTCATTGTGCTTCATGTCCAGCATCTTGCCTAACTGTGGATCTTCTGTTTTGCTAACTAGGAAATAGAACCTCCCTGTTTACTAATTGCTCTCTATGGAGGCTGTGTTACCCAGAATCCCCCAGGCTGCAGTAAGTCCCCTATCAGTGAGTGTACAAGGCCAGTGCGCAGGTGCAGTGTGGGTGTGTGCTCTGAGCATGCTCAGTGTCAGTCATGGTAAGAGAGTGAGGACGAGCTGGGTTGAACACAACAGTGAGCTGTACCCCTGTGAGACGGGCATCTCCCAGTCTGTGTTTGACTCTCCTGCAGCTTCCTGTCATGGTTGAGTTGGACAAGGAACTCTCATCATTTGAGCTGGAAAAGGCCATTGATTGCTGAGCAAGCAGAAAGGTGCCTGGCAAGGATGGAATTCCAGCTGAACTGCTCACACACACAAAGTCCCATCGACTGTCACACCTTCCTGCCCTCCCCTTTTGGGCTGTGAGACTGGTCCATGGAACATGTGAGATGCAATAAAAACAGCAGTGACAGAGGAGACAGCATCAACTACAGGGACATCTCACTCCTTAGAGTCAGGGGAAGACCTTCACTTGGGTGATGTTTAAAAGATTCATCTACTTGCAGACTGAGTTTATCCAGAAGCACAGTGCGGTTTCTGTGCTGACCGATCTACAGTGAACATGATCTTCTCCAGCACATCAGCTACAAGGGAAGAGAACAATTGGGATTTGATCTGAAGTGTCAGTGCTGAGAAAGTGAAATGTTCTAATTACTGAGTGAAAGTAAACCTTTCAGTGTGAGTCACAATTTACTGGGACAATTGGAAAAGGCACCAAAATGTTTCAATCTCTGAAGATAAATTTCAGCCTTGAAGTTATGTTTCGGAGCTCACAAGCTGTGGGAAGCTTTGTAAATGTTTCCTCTTCGCTTTGAAAAATGAACTGAAATGAAAACTGCGTATCGTCATGAGTAGGCTTCAAATAAAGTTACTGTGAAAAGCCTCTAGTCGCCACATTCCGGCGCCTGTTCGGGGAGGCTGTTACGGGAATCGATCCGTGCTGCTGGCTTGCCTTGGTCTGTTTTCAAAGCCAGCGATTTAGCCCAGTGAGTTAAACAGCCCCTTTTGTAAACAAGCAGAGAAGTTAACCCTTTCCCCTGACAGCACGGCAACAAATTGAAAGAAAGACTTTGACTTTTAAAGATTTGGCTTCATCCCATTTGTTGCGGGCGGGATGGAAATTTGCCGGAGCATTTTTTTTGATAATCCTAATCTTTATTGTCACAGGTAGTCTTACATTAACACTGCAATGAAGTTACAGTGAAAAGCCCCTAGTCGCCACATACCGGCACCTGTTCGGATACACAGTGGGAGAATTCAGAATTTCCAAATTACCTAACAGCACGTCTTTCCGGACTTGTGGGAGGAAACCGGAGCACCCGAAGGAAACCCATGCAGTCACAGGGAGAATGTGCAGACCCAACACAAACAATGACCCAAGCTGGGAATCGAACCTGGGACCCTGGAGCTGTGAAGCAATGGTGCTAACCAATGTGTTACCAAAAATATTTAGGTGGAGTTACGGAGTTACTGGGTTACGGGGATAGGGTGGAGGCATGGGCTTAAGCAATGTGCTCTTTCCAACGGCCGGTGCAGGCTCGAATGCTGAATGTCCTCCTTCTGCATTGTAAATTTTAAGATTCTGTAGGATTTTCTCTCTCAGTCTCCTCCGATGGGTCTGTCTGGTGGTATTTCCCTGACGTCAGCAATGTTGCTTCACTGTGCTAACCACTGATTGTCTCTTGTATTTCACAACTGTGACAGGGCAAGGACCTGATTGAAAGGATTCAAACATGGGAGTTCTGGGAAAGATGGGCAAGGATTTGGGAGTGACAACATGTTCAAAGAGTTTGGAGAGGAGCGGGAGGTTGAAGATGGGGCAGTGATTTGTAAGGATGGCAGGGTCAAGGGTTTGTTTTATTGAGGAGGAGATGATGATGGCAGATTTGAAGGACAGCGGGACAGTACCTGAAGAGAGAGAAATGTTGACAATATCCATGGACACAGGGTAGTTGGCTGATCAGTAGCTCAGTGGGAATAGGGTCAATGAAGCAGGAGCTGGGTCTCATGGACAAGATGAGCTCTGAGAGGGCATGAGGGGAGATGGGAGAGAAACTAGAGAAAGATGTGGGTTCAGGGCTCGGGAAAGGATGAAATTTAGAGACAGTTTGGTCCGGTGGGCTCGTGGAAGGGAGTGAAGCTGATCGGATTGACTCAATCTCAGTCACAAAGAAGCTCCACAAGCTCCTCACACTTCTTGTTGGAGGTGAGGATGGAAGAGACAGGGGAGAGTGAGAGTACTTCAAAAGGAACTAACTTGTGTCAGAGATAGTAAAAAGTTTCAACACACTGCGTATTTTACACAAATCTAATTTATTTGACTTTTAGCCAGAATATTAGCCCCTGTAAATGGGCTGGAATTGTTATCAGCAGAAAGAGACCCAAACGAACATAGTTCAGTCCTGAATGTGAGGAACATCAAAACCCAATCGCAGCCCTTACTTGTGGCCTCGTTGGTGTCTCAGTAGGGAGGATGAGGCAGTGAATCCCTTCCCACACTTGGAGCAGGTGAATGGCCTCTCCCCAGTGTGGGTTCGCTGATGTATAGTGAGCTGAATTAATTGTGTGAACCCAGTCCCGCAGTGGGAGCACCTATACGGTCTCTCGTCAGTGTGAACACGTTGATGGCGTGTCAGATTTCCAGACGTTTTATAGCTATTCCCGCAGTCTGGACATTGAAACGGTCTCTCATCAGTGTGAACTCGCTGGTGACTCAGCAGGTCGGATGAAATAGTAAATCCCTTCCCACACTCTGAGCAGGCGAGTGGTTTCTCCCTGGAGTGATCTTGCTGGTGCTTCTGCAGGGTGGATGAATCACTGAATCCCTTCCCACACTTGGAGCAGGTGAATGGCGTCTCCCCGATGTGAATTCGCTGGTGTCTCAGCAGGTGGGATGAACGAGTGAATTCCTTCCCACACTCTGAGCAGGTGAACGGTCTCTCTCCAGTGTGAATTCGCTGGTGTGTGGACAGAGTGGATGATTGGGTGAATCTCTTCCCACACGTGGAGCAGGCGAACGGTCTCTCCCCAGTGTGAATTCGCTGGTGATTTTGCAGAGCCGATGAAACAATGAATCTCTTCCCACACTTGGAGCAGGTGAATGGTCTCTCTCCAGTGTGGCTACGTCGATGAGCTTCCAGCTTGGATGGGGAAATGAATCCTTTCCCACAGTCTGCACATTTCCGTGGTTTCCCCTCAGTGTGACTGCATTTGTGGCCTGTGAGGCCTGATGATAGAGCGAATCCTCGTCCACACACACAAATCAAGTACGGTTTCTCCCCACTGTCAATGATGCTTGTTCCTTCCATGTTCAAAATCCGCTGATATTCAGGATATGATAAAATGAGGATTCTGTCAGATCCTGGCGTGATGCTTGGTTTGATTTTCCGGACTTTGAAACCTCTCCTTTGAACACCCTGTGAAAGTGATTTAAAACAGAAAATAGGGAGTGAGAGAGAACCCACAAAAATACAAAGGCAGGTTGTGAAATTGCTGATTGATTCTGGTCATTTGTGGGGCCGGCACTGGGAAAAAGTGACCATGAAAACTGCTGGATTGTTATAAAACTAAATTGACCTCTTTGGGAGGAGAGAGAAAGAGGTGAAGAGGGATTTTGTACAAGACATATTAAGACAAAGCATATTTGACCTTGAGCTTCATAAATTGAAATATTGATGCTGAAACTATGCTTCTGGTGGCAAAGTGGTTAGCACTGCTGCCTCACAGCTCCATGGTCCCGGGTTCAATTCGAATCTCAGTGACTATGTCTGGAGTTTGCACTTTCTCCCCGTGTCTGTGTGGGTTTCCTCCCACAGTCCCAAGATGTGCAGGTTAGGTGGATTCGCCATGCTAAATTGCCCCTTAGTGTCCGAAGGTTAGTCGGGGTCACTGGGTTACGGGGACAGTGCGGAGGCGTGGGCTTAAGTTGAAGGAGGGTTCTCTTTGCAAGGGCCAGTGCAGACCTGATGGGCTGAAATGCCTCCTTCTGCACTGTGAATTCTATGATTCTGCACTGTAGGAATTCTATGAAGCTCGGGTCACCGCGCTTCAGGAAGGATGTGAAGTGGGCAGCACGTTGGTGCAGAACGTTAGCCCTGCTGCCTCACAGCGCCCAAGTCCCAGGTTCGATCCCAGCTCCAGGTCACTGTCCGTGTAAAGTTTGCACATTCTCCCTGTGTTTGTGTGGGTTTTGCACCCACAACCCAAAGATGTACAGGCTAGGTGGATTGGCCACGCTAAATTGCCCCTTAATTGGAAAAAAATGAATTGGATACTCTAAAATTTAAAAAAAAGGAAGGAAGTGAAGGTTCTTGGAGAAGGTGCAGAGGAAATTTACCAGAATGGTTCCAGCAAAGGAGGTTGAGGGGAGATTTGATTCAGGTACACAAGATTATGCCAGGATTCGATCAGGTGGACAAAGAAACTCTGTTTCCATTCACTGATCGTACAAGCAGTCAGGTCACAGATTAAAAGTTTTGGGTAAAACCTGGATTGAACTATAAAAGATCCTGAGGGGTCTTGGCAGGGTCAATGTAGAGAGGATGTTTCCTCTTGTGGGAGAATCTGGAACAAGGGGGTCACTGTTGCAAAATAAGGGGCCCCCATTTCAGATGGAGATGTGGATTTTTTATTCTCTTGAGGGTTGTAAGAATTTGGACCTCGCGTCCTTAAAAGGCAGTCACGACGTGGAGATGACGGCATTGGACTGGGGTGAGCACAGTTAGAAGTCTTGCAACAACAGGTTAAAGTCCATCAGGTTTGAAACAAACCTGTTGGACTTTAACCTGGTGTTGTAAGACTTCTTAAAAGGCAGTGGAAGCAAAGTCCTTGAATATGTTTAAGGCAGAGCTGGATAGATTCTTGATGGGCATGGGGTGAAAGGTTATCGGGGTCGGCAGGAAAGTGGAGTTGAAATGAAAAAAAATGAAGTGAAAATCACTTATTGTCACGGTAGGCTTCAATGAAGTTACTGTGAAAAGCCCCTAGTCACCACATACCGGCGCCTGTTCGGGGAGGCTGTTATGGGATTCGAACCATGCTGCTGGCCTGCCTTGGTCTGCTTTCAAAGCCAGCGATTTAGCCCTGTGCTAAACAGCCCCTCAGTTGAGGTTAGAATGTTGAGGTTAGAAGTTGAGGTTAGAATGAGATCAGCCGCAATCTTATTGAATACTGATCAGGCTTGAGGGGCCGAGTGGCCTGTTCCTAGTTTGTATGTAAAAGGTACAGGAGATTAGAGGTGATATGAGATATGTTTTTACACAGCGAGCGGCAATGACCTGAAACTTGCTGCCTATGAGGGAGTTTGAAAATAGACACAATGAATCATTTGATTTCAAAAGGAAATTGGATTTGAGGGAAATAAACCTGTGAGGATACAGGGATGGAGCAGGAGAATGGCACTGACTGGATTGCTCCAGAGAGCTAGTATGGATTCAATGGGCCGAATGCCCTTCTCTGTGCCATCATGTCTCTGACTCGTTTGTGTAATCTAGTTTTGTAATTTATCCCCGGGAGGTTCAGATATCACTCAGGTAAATCTGTGCTACATTCCCTCCGAGGCCATTCTATCCTTCCTCAGGTTTGTTGTTCAGAACTGAACACAGTTCTCCAGGTTTGGTCTAACCAGGGTTTGAGAATCTCGGGGCTTTTCCAGTCACACTGAGACCTGAAATCTTCCCTCACAGACAGAACAGACAAACCTTTTACCTTCCACACCCAGATGCTGCTGAAATTCAGGTTCTGATGAATCGAGTGACTCTGTCAGATCGCGATGTGACGTTTGGTTTGAGTTTCCCGTCTATTAAACCTCTTCCAGTATCCTGTAAATTTACAGAAACCTCACTGTCAGTTTAGGATAGAAATTCACAACATTCTCTCCTCGCCAACTTTGATTAAATGTATTCTTGGAGGTTTGATCACATGACCTGCCCCCATCCTCCAGCCATTAATCGGTCAACACATCCATCCTTGTGACACACTGCCTTCCTCAGCCAATTGGGAAGCAAAAGGACTCATTACCTTACAGGACAGTGATTGACTGACAGCCAATCAACCTTTATCCCATTTTCAAAATTTTTATATCTGCTTAAGAGAAATGTTCAAAGAAAATTATATAAAAATCTTCTTTACTGTCCTAATGATTTCCCAGCCACACAGGCATGAATCTCACCAAGGCAGAAAGTAAAATTTTGAATTCATTGAAAGTCCAGTGGTGACCATGAAACCATTGTCGATTGTTGCAAAGACCCATCTGGTTCACTCCTGTCCTTCAGTGAAAGAAATCTTCTATCCTTACCTGGTCTGGCCTACATGTGACTCCAGATCTACAGTCAGCTGGTTGACTCTTAAAATGCTCTGAGATTCACTCAGTTCAAGGGTAATTAGGGATGGGCAGTGAATGCTGGCCCAGCCAGCGACACCCACATCCCAGGAATGAATAGAAAAGAAAATCTGCCATCCTTACCTGGTCTGGCCGACACGATTCCAAACCACAGCAATGTGGTTGACTCTTTAAATGCCCTCCGAGATGGCCGAGCCAGTCACTCGGTTTGAGGGAAATTAGGGACGGGCAATAAATGTTGGCCCAGCCAGTGACTCCCACAAATGAATAAAATAAAATCCTGGAGACTCCAGTCAGTCAATCCGGGAGAGTTGGCATCCGGTCCAGGCTCACAGCGCATGCGCCCTGCGGCACCTTGTCCTCTGTAAAGATGGCGGCCGGTAACCTGGGCCTGTCACCGCTCAGCTCTCACTCTATTCGGTGCCCGTTAAGACCGCACCGTTAACATTTTACTCGGGAGTTGAAGCCTCCTCAGGGTTTTTCTGAAGCCTCCCCAAGTCACTCCGCTGCTTCTATTGCTTCCCGGCTACCCACCGGCTCCATTTCTTTGCACACATGAAGTGTGTGAGTGATCTCCCTCTGAACAGCACATTAGATTAATTAATGACTAACTCATATTTATTCTTATCCAGTGGAAACACCTTCCACTTGTCTATCATATCAAACCTTTTCATAATCTTGCAGGATTAGGTCATCCTTCATTCCCTTTTCCAGAGAAAAGGTGATGCCCTGCCCAATCTTTCTTGCTGGGTATAACCTGCCAGTTCAGGCATAATTGAAATATATTTTCCTGCATCTTCTCCAGTCCTTCGAGATCCATTTTACAATATGGAGACTTTAACTAATCTGAGCAGCAAACTCACCGGTGCACCAAATGCCTGTATGTTGCAGCATTTTAGTCATTTTACTGTTAGCTGAATGTAAAATGGGACAGAACAAGATCCAACGAGCCAGTCTGTAACGCTGCAGAGCATCTACAAACTTGCCTCTTCCCCTTACTGCTAAACTCTTAACCTGTCAGTTATGGCATTAAGAATAATGTGTCAGAGAAAGACTGGATTTCAGCTCGGTGACACTGGGCCAGACTAAATTAGTTCACAGGATTGTTGAGCTAATGTATCCATATCATAAAATGGATCTGGAAGGACTGGGGAAGATACAGGAATTGTACCAGAATGATGCCTGAATGGGCAGGTTACAGCCAGCAAGAAATGCAGAGGCTCGAGGAGCCATCTAGGCTCCCCCGCTTCCATTTCATGTGTTCTTATGAACATCACTGTAAACCATTTCCATGCAGACACAACAGATGCAACAACCACCAGTTCATCGCCATCCTTCCCATATTCCAGGATTCCAAACACACTTTCCAGGTGACAGTGATTTACTTGGACTTCTTGCTATCCAGTATTGTGTATTCACTGCTCATGATTTGGTCTTCCCTACACTGAGATTAAATCTGGATTGGGTAACTGTGGAACATCACCATTCAGTCTGCAAACATAATCCTGAGCTTCTGATCATTTTAATATTTTAATTCCCTGCCCCACTCCCACTCTGTCCACAGCCTCCTGCACTGCTCTAGTAAAGCTCAAAGGAAACTCGAGTAACAGAACCTCCATACGGACATTGACCCAGGGCCGGGTTTCAAACCCGGGTCCTCAGTACCGTAGTTTTGTAAACTCTTTTTACGGGACAATAGAAGGTTTGTATTCGGTAAATTGAGACTAAATATTGCATCAAGTTCGGACAGAAGTCAGTTGATTCATCAGGCCCTGAATATCATCCTTCGAATGTGGCAGGTGAAACGTTTCTCTGTTCTCAATGAGAAAAGATTTCAAACATCAGTGTGACTGGAAAAGCACCGTGACCCACACAACACACCCGAGTGAGAGAGTTCCAGTGAACTGACTGTGAAAACATCAGTGTGACTGGAAAAGCACTGAGACTCACACAACACACACCCGAGTGAGAGAGTTCCAGTGAACTGACTGTGGAAAGAGCTTTAACCAGTTACACAGTGAGGAGGCAGTGGTGTAGTGGTATTGTGGCTGGACTAGTCATCCATAAACCCAGGATAATGATCTGGGGACCCGGGTTTGAATCCTACTACCACAGCTGATGGGATTTAAACTCAATAATATTTCTGGAATTAAATGTCTATGAAACCAGCTGGTTCACTAATGCACTTTCGGGAGGGAAATCTGCCGTCCTTACCCAGTCTGGCCTACATGTGACTCCAGACCTATATCAATGTGGTTGACTCTTACCAGCCCTCAAGGGCAATTAGGGATGGGTAATAAATGCTGGCACAGCCTGCGACGCCCACGTCCAATGAATTAAAAAAATTGTTTCACTAATTGTAACTCAATTAATGATCACCACTTATTTAATCATCTGTTGCAGACTTTTAGCTAATTGATACAGTAATTTTTAATGAATACAGGGCACCATATGGCGCAGTGGTTAGCACTGGGACTGCGGCACCGTGGACTCAGGTTCGAATCCCGGCTCTGGATCACTGTCCGTGCGGAGTTTGCACATTTTCCCCATGTCTGCGTGGATTTCAACCCCACAACACAAAATTGTGCACGTTAGGCGGATTGGCCATGTTAAATTGCCCCTTAATTTGGAAAAAAAATAATCGGGTACTCTAAATTTATACAAATAAAAGATAAATTGCCTGATCAAGGATGAGGTTCTGTTTCTCAAGTTTCCTTTGAGCTTTATTGGAGCAGTACTCTAAATGTATATGGAAAAAATACTATTCACTGTACCTCACTGAGCCTTCTTCAAAATTCTTCAATCATGGGAGGTGGGGGTCACTGGCTGGACCAGCATTTACTGCTCATTCCAATTGCCCTTGAACTGCGTGTCTTGTGAGGCTATTTCAGAGGGCACGTTCAAATCAACCACAACATTGCTGTGGATCTGGAGTCACGTGTAGGCCAGGCCACGTGAGGAGAGCAGATTTCCTGAAGGACCCGACGGGTTTTTACAACAATCGACAAAGTCACCGTTAGACTTATACTTTGAGACTTTTATTCAATTTCAATATCTGTCATAGGCAGATTTGATCCCAGATCCCCAGAGCATTAACCTGGGTCTCTGGATTACTAGCCCAGTAACAATACCATTACTCTACTGCCTGGCCCACAGTCTTGGCAGAGTATGATGTCTTGTAACTTCACAAAATTACAAAGTAATTTATTTTTTCAATCAAATTCTGATAGCTCTGCAGTTTCTGGAAACATTTTGGTTGAAGGTGTTATTTTTAAAAATAAAGATCTAGCCGTTGCAATATGATTACCAAATACACCAATTCACTAATGATAATTAATGTTCACCACTGAATAATCATAAATGTAATTATTGTTTTGTGGTATGAAATCAATACATGGTTAATATAGAAAAGGTACAGAAGGGGAAATGGCTGCAGAAAGCCACGTGTTTGAGGTATAAAAGGGCTTCCTTGACCTTGTTACCAATGACAGTGAATACACTATGAAAATAACAATTTTAAAACTAAATGTGATTACACATGCGTAATTACAGCTTCTTACATTACATCAGTGAATATGTTTCAAAAGTACTTAATTGGCTTTAAAATACTTCAGAAGGTCCAGTGGCGGTGCAAGGTTTTATAGAAATGTACATTTATTCAAGTAGCCCGCAAACTAGGATATACCCCTGTCTCTGTAAGACTTAATTACCTGCAAATGCTCGCATTCAAAGCATTGTTTTGCATCTTTGACTATGTCTATATATATGTTTCTAGAACATACCTCTTAATTCACCTGAGGGAGGAGCAGTGCTCTGAAAGCTCGTGTTTGAAACAAACCTGTTGGACTTTAACGTGGTGTTGTAAGACTTCTATCCTGACAAGTGTGAGGTTGTCCATTTTGGAAGGACAAATATGAATTGACAAAACTCCTGGCCCCGATGGGCTACACCCTAGAGTTCTGAGGGAGGTGGCTGAAGAAATAGCGGAAGCGTTGGTTGAGATCTTTCATAAATCACTGGAGTCAGGGAAAGTCCCGGACGATTGGAAGATCGCTGTTGTAACCCCCTTGTTCAAGAAAGGATCAAGACAAAAGATGGAAAATTATAGGCCAATTAGCCTAACCTCGGTCGTTGGTAAAATTCTAGAATCGATCGTTAAGGATGAGATTTCTAAATTCTTGGAAGAGTAGGGTCGGATTAGAACAAGTCAACATGGATTTAGTAAGGGGAGGTCGTGCCTGACGAACCTGTTAGAATTCTTTGAGGAGGTGACAAGTAGGTTAGACCAGGGAAACCCAGTGGATGTGGTCTATCTGGATTTCCAAAAGGCCTTTGATAAGGTGCCACACAGGAGGCTGCTGAGTAAGGTGAGGGCCCATGGTGTTCGAGGTGAGCTACTGGCATGGGTTGAGGATTGGCTGTCTGACAGAAGGCAGAGAGTTGGGATAAAAGGTTCTTTTTCGGAATGGCAGCCGGTGACCAGCGGTGTCCCACAGGGTTCAGTATTGGGGCCGCAGCTGTTCACCATATATATTAATGATCTGGATGAAGGGACTGGGGGCATTCTAGCGAAGTTTGCCGATGATACGAAGTTAGGTGGTCTGGCAGTTAGTGCTGTGGAAGTGGGGAGGCTGCAGAAGGATCTAGACAGTTTGGGAGAGTGGTGCAGGAAATGGCTGGTGCAATTCAACGTGAGAAAATGTGAGGTCTTGCACTTTGGAAAAAAGAATCCAAGCATAGACTACTTTCTAAACGGTGAGAAAATTCATAAAGCCAAAGTACAAAGGGATCTGGGAGTGCTAGTCGAGGATTCCCTAAAGGTAAACATGCAGGTTGAATCTGTGATTAAGAAAGCGAATGCAATGTTGTCATTTATCTCAAGAGGGTTGGAATATAAAAGCAGCGATGTGCTACTGAGCCTTTATAAGGCTCTGGTTAGGCCCCATTTGGAGTACTGTGTCCAGTTTTGGGCCCCACATCTCAGGAAGGACATACTGGCACTGGAGCGTGTCCAGCGGAGATTCACACGGATGATCCCTGGAATGGCGGGTCTAACATATGATGAACGGCTGAGGATCCTGGGATTGTATTCATTGGAGTTTAGAAGGTTAAGGGGAGATCTAATAGAAACTTACAAGATAATACATGGCTTAGAAAGGGTGGACGCAAAGAAACTGTTTCCGTTAGGCGAGGAGACGAGGACCCGTGGGCACAGCCTTAGAATTAGAGGGGGTAAATTCAGAACAGAAATGCGGAGACATTTCTTCAGCCAGAGAGTGGTGGGCCTGTGGAATTCATTGCCGCGGAGTGCAGTGGAGGCCGGGACGCTAAATGGCTTCAAGGCAGAGATAGATCAATTCTTGATGTCGCGAGGAATTAAGGGCTATGGGGAGAATGCTGGTAGGTGGAGTTGAAATGCCCATCAGCCATGATTGAATGGCAGAGTGGACTCGATGGGCCGAATGGCCTTACTTCCACTCCTATGTCTTATGGTCTTATGGAATGCGGAATACAGGGTTAACGGAAGGGTTCTTGGCATTGTGGAGGAGCAGAGAGATCTTGGGGTCTATGTTCATAGATCTTTGAAAGTTGCCACTCAAGTGGATGGAGCTGTGAAGAAGGCCTATGGTGTGCCAGCATTCATTAGCAGTGGGATTGAATTTAAGAGCCGTTAGGTGATGATGTAGCTGTACAAAACCTTGGTAAGGCCACATTTGGAGTGCTATGTGCAGTTCTGGTCACCTCATTTTACGACGGATGTGGGAGCTTTGGAAAAGGTGCAAAGGAGATTTACCAGGATGTTGCCTGGAATGGAGAGTAGATCTTATGAGGAAAGGTTGAGGGTGCTAGGGTTTTTCTCATTAGAATGGAGAAGGATGAGGGATGACTTGATAGAGGTTTATAAGATGATCAGGGGAAGAGATAGAGAAGACAGTCAGAGACTTTTTCTCCGGGTGGAACAAACCATTACAAGGGGACATAAATTTAAGGTGAATGGTGGAAGATATAGGGGGATGTCAGAGGTAGGTTCTTTACCCAGAGAGTAGTGGGGGCATGGAATGCACTGCCTGTGGAAGTAGTTGAGTCGGAAACATTAGGGACCTTCAAGCGGCTATTGGATAGGTACATGGATTATGGTAGAATAATGAAGTGTAGATTAATTTGTTCTTGAGGGCAGCACGGTAGCATTGTTGATAGCACAATGGCTTCACAGCTCTAGGGTCCCAGATTCGATTTCTGGCTTGGGTCAATGTCTATGTGGAGTGCTGCACATCCTCCCCGTGTGTGCGTGGGTTTCCTCCAGGTGCTCCGGTTTCCTCCCACAGTCCAAAATGTGCAGGTTCGGTGGATTGGCCATGATAAATTGCCCTTAGTGTTGGGTGTGGTTACTGGGTTATGAGGATAGGGTGGAGGTGTTGACCTCGGGTAGGGTGCTCTTTCCAAGAGCCGGTGCCGACTCGATGGGCCGAATGGCCTCCTTCTGCACTGTAGATTCTATGATAATCTAGAATTAATCTAGGACAAAGGTTGGGCACAGCATCGTGAGCCGAAGGGCCTATTCTGTGCTGTATGTTTCTATAGTAAGAAGTCTTACAACACCAGGTTAAAGTCCAACAGGTTTGTTTCAAACACGAGCTTTCGGAGCACGGCTCCTTCTTCAGGTGAATGGAAAGGCTTGTTCCAGAAATGTTTATATAGACAGTCAGAGATGCCCGGAATGCGAGCACCTGCAGGCAATCAAATCATCAAAGATGCAGAGAGAGAGGTAACTCCAGGTTAAAGAGGTGTGAATTGTCCCAAGCCAGTTCAGTCGGTAGGCCTCTGCAAGTCCAGGCTTATTGGTGGGGGCCGAATGTAATGCGACATGAATCCCAGATCCCGGTTGAGTCCGCATTCATGCGTGCGGAACTTAGCTATAAGTTTTTGCTCAGCAATTTTGCGTTGTCGCGTCTCCTGAAGGCCTCCTTGTAGAATGCTGACCCGGAGATCAGAGGCTGAGTGTCCTTGACTGCTGAAGTGTTCCCCAACTGGAAGGGAACAGTCCTGCCTGTTTCTATGGTATGTTTCTATGTTCTATCTGTTGGATGAAGCTGAAGGGTTTGCTCCAACTCAGGGGGCGGTGCTGGAGGACTAACCGGGAGCAGCTGGTCCTCCAGCCAATCAGAGTGAATGGGAGGCGGAGCAAAGCCGGGACACTCGCTCCGTACGCGTTCTCCCGGCCACCCGGGCCTGTCTCAGAGAAAAGCCCGAGCACCTTTAGCCGGTTCAACTGCCATATCCGAGATTCGTATTCTGGGTGACACGGAGTATATATGAAGCCTCCCGACCCATCCGCCGGGCCGGCTCCATCCCTCCCTCAGGACTCACCGAGCGGGATCTGACCAGGAATCTCCAGCCCACCGCCTGAATCCTGGACTGTACTCGGCACAGCGCATGCTCCACCTCACGTGGGAGACCGGGCTCAGACCCCGCCTCTCATTCACTCCGATTGGTTGGAGGACCCGCTACAACCACTCGGTCCTCCAGGCCCATCCTTCTCTTCCTATTGGATCAGAGCTGCCGTCAATCATTCCCACGGCATTGTGAGCTGGGGCATGCGCAGTGCCCATGCTGGGCTCGGCCGGGAGGTTTCACTGAAGCTGTTTTGGGGCTTCACTACTTTAGTTTATGTCTGATGTTGGTGTTCGTTTTTTGTAAAATTTATTTTGTGAGTTTTGAGACCTGCACATTTATGTTCATATGCAGAATTAAGCCAGCATCTGCCTTAGCATGATGCTGGGTGTGAAAAGAACTAAGCAAAAGAACATAAAGTAAATAATGGATAAAACAAAAGAAGGGAGTGCTGCTAAAACAACGAATGGAGCACAACCCAAATGGAACAAGAAAGGGAACAGAAACTTATCTAAAACCCGTCAAATTAGAGTGTGAAAATCGGGGGAGATAAGGCAATCCAACCCCTGCGGTGCCCACCGAGCACGGAATCTTCCAGTGTGCCCGTGGACACCGCATGCTCCCTCTCCAGGGACAGCCGGCCACGAACGAGGCCACGGAAGAGGGGCAGACAGTCGGGCTGGACGACCCCCTCGCTCGCCCGCTGCCTGGACCGATAAATGGCTAGTTTGGCCAGGCCCAGGAGCAGGTTCACAAGGAAGTCCTCCGCCTTCCCTGCCCCTCGCCGCACCGGATGTCCATAGATCAGGAGCGTGGGGCTGAAGTGCAAACAAAACCTCAACAACAACGTCAAGAAATCAAAGAGGGGGTGCAGCCTGGGACATACAACATAAACGTGCTCCACAGTCTCCACCAGGCCGCAAAAGGAGGTGGTCTCTGGCAGAGCCGCGAAGTGGCAGGTTTCACTGAAACCCGGTGGAGGCTCCAAACCGCAATAAGAAGTTTCCGGGCCCGGGTTTGCATCAGTGGCCTTCTCCCGGTGACAGATCTGAGTTAACGGCCACCAACTTTATAGAGTAAGAAGTCTTACAACACCAGGTTAAAGTCCAACAGGTTTGTTTCAAACACGAGCTTTCGGAGCACGGCTCCTTCTTCAGGTGAATGAAGAAGGAGCCGTGCTCCGAAAGCTCGTGTTTGAAACAAACCTGTTGGACTTTAACCTGGTGTTGTAAGACTTCTTACTGTGCTCACCCCAGTCCAACGCCGGCATCTCCACATCACAACTTTATAGAGGCTGCAAACCCGCAGGGGGCAAAACATCAGAGATAGAGTTTGTTGTGAAACCAATGGGATATTGTAAAACAGGAGGTCAGGGTTACAGTCAACAACAACATCTATTTACATAACACCTTTAACATCATAAATCATCCCAGTCAACTTCACAGGAACATCATAAAACAAAGTGAGACACCCAGACACAAAAGGAGATATTAGGACAGGTGACCAAGACTTGGTCAAAGAGGTGTTTTAAAGAGTCTGAAAGGAGGTAAGTGAGGTGGAGACAGGGCGGTTCAGGGAGGGAATTCAGTGCTTGGGGCCGAGGGAACTTAAAACCATGGCGGAGTAATTAGAATCGGGGGTGTACAAGAGTCCAGGATCAGAGCTGTGCAGATATCTCAGGGGGTTGTGGAGCTGAAGGAGATGACAGACACAGGAAGAGACAAGTCCACAGAGGGATTTGAAAACAAGGGTGAGAATTGACTGGGAGCGAATGCAAGTCTCGGAGCACAGGGATCACAGGGGAAAGGAACTTGCTGTGAATTAAGGCATGGGTAGCAGACTTTTGGATGGCTTTAAGTTTACAGAGGTAGAATGTGGGAGAGCAGCCAGGTGTGTAATGGAATTGTCGAATCTGGAGGTTACGATGGTAAATTGCCGTATTATCTAAAAAGGTTAGGGGGGGGGGGGGGGTTACGGGGATAGGTGGAAGCGTGGGCTTAGTTTGGGTTCTCTTTCCAAGAGACAGTGCTGATTAGATGGGCCGAATGTCCTCCTGCACTGTAAATTCTATGAGGTCAGAAGCTCATATTGGATCAAGTATGAAACCAAATTTACAAAGAGTCTGGCTAAGTCTCAGACTGTGCCAGGGAGAGGGATAGAGTTGGTACGTCAGGAATGGAGTTTGGGGGGCAGCACGGTGGCACAGTGGTTAGCATTGCTGCCTACGGCACTGAGGACCCGGGTTCTAATCCTGGCCCTGGGTCACTGTCCGTGAAGAGTTTGCACATTCTCCCCGTGTCTGCGTGGGTTTCACCCCCACAACCCAAAGATGTGCAGGATAGGTGGATCGGCCACGCTAAATTGCCCCTTAATTGGAAAAAATAATTGGGTACTCTAAATTTATAAAAAAAAAAAGGAATGGAGTTTGGAGCAGGGACCGAACAGTGGGTTCAGTCTTCTCCATATTTGATTGAAGTTATTTAGTCAGTAGGAAGCGAACCAGAATGGACCCTGAGTCTGATATCCGGTATAACTTAGTTCGAGCGGGCGAGGAAGAACAAAGGAAACCCTGGAAGATTTGGAGAAACGACCTTCGCGATTGCTCATCAAATCTCCACATGGTCAGTTCTGGACACAAGGTTCACCTCTGTTATTCTGTCGGCTCAGTCAGGGTGATTCAGATTAATGTCTGTCGCAACTCATGAATGAAGTGACTTATGAAGAATATTCTTACCTCTAATTATATAACTTTGGTAAAAGGATACAGAAATAATGATCTAATACTTTATTTGGATTTCAGCCCAGGGAGGAGGGAGAGTGTGTGGGACAGGGATTTATAGCTTTGGGGAAAGAAGAGAGACTAAAATATTCTGCTAAAACTGGAATTAACTGTTCAGAATTTTTATCCCATACTGATAGGGTGGAGGTGTGTACTTGAGAAGGGTGCTCAAGGGCCAGTGCAGACTCGATGTGCCGAATGGCCTGTTCTGCACTGTAAATTATATGATTGTGGAAGTTGGATGTTAAATAGTTTCATGAGAATTGGCTCAAAGGAGCAACGGGTAAGTCGCACAGACAAGATGAGCACTGAGAGAGCATGATGGGAAACAACAGGTAAAGAGGGGAAAGATGTGAGTTCAGAATTTGGACAAGAAAGTCTTTGAGGCAGTTCTTCTGAGTGGTTTAGTGGAAGAGGAGCTGTAGAATCAGCTGATCGGATTGTTTCAATGGGTGGTGTTTTCAAATCCTTGCTGCTGGCTGGATCTTCCAGTCCCACAGTTCGCTCAGTCTACTTTTCCGGTTCATTGGTTGTCTCATTGGGTTCGCTGTAGGCCTCTTGGGGTCTGTGGAAAAACTCCCGGTGCCTCATTTGCCTGATGAATTCGTTGGAGCGGAGAAACTATGACATCTTCTTTGCAGCCTTCAACACATCATCGATGAAGACGAACATCTTGCCAAGGTCATGAACACTGCTTCCCTCCAAACAACCGCACAACCTCAAACAGACCATTGATTGCAGCAAACTACCCAGCATTCAGGAGAACAGCGATCCTGACACCACACAACCCTGCCATGGCAACCTCTGCAAGACGTGCCAGATCATTAACATGGGTACCAACATTACACGTGAGAACACGTGTAATGGTACGACTCGGCCAACGTTATATACTTCATACTCTGCAGCAAAGGATGTCCAGAAGAGCGGTACATTGTCGAGGCCATGCAGACACTGCGACAACAGACGAGCGGACATCGCGCAACAATCGGCAGGCAGGAATGTTCCCTTCCAGTCAGCAAACACTTCAGCAGTCAAGGGCATTCAGCCTCTGATCTTCGGGTAAGCGTTTGGCCTTCAGGACGTGTGAGAACGCAGAATGGCTGAGCAGAAACTGATGGCCAAGTTCCGCACACATGAGTACGGCCTAACTGGGACCCTGGATTCATGTCACATTACATGTGCTTGTGAAATCCTGCCAACTGTCCTGGCTTGAGACAATTCACACCTCTTTAACCTGTGATTATCCCTCTCTCTAGTCGCACCGTATGGACCTGTAAAGACAATTACCTGCAAAGACTCGCATTCAAAGTACCAATTTGCATCATTGAATTTTTCTACATATTTGTTTGTGGAACCCACATCTTCATTCACCTGAGGAAGGAGCTGCACTCTGAAAGCTAGTGATTCTAAACAAACCTGTTGGACTTTAACCTGATGTTGTAAGACTTCTTACTGTGCCCAACTCAGTCCAACGCCAGTATCTCCACATCATAAATGAGAAGTATTTAATGCTTCTGCTAGTTTTGAACCAGGCACTTTTTGCACGTTAGGTGAATGTGATAACCTCCATGCTACAGAAACAGCTGGAAGCACAGTACCCAATGGACCTGTGCAACTTTCAACTGCACAGTCTTGCTGCAGCTTTCAATGGTTCGGCTGGGAGGCCAGGTCACTTATTACATGAAGACAGCTGTTCCTTTAAAACAGATGTCTCAACTTGTAAGACCATAAGATATAGAACTTATATTGAACTTTAGCATTTGTTCAGGAAATATCTAACGGAACAATGCTCTCTGTTCAATCATTAATGCATCATTCTTATCTTCCTACAGAAAATTTCCACCAATTGTACTCAACATTTGTTCATTTAATGTTGAACATCTGTATATTTACTTGTTATATATGACTTAATTTTGAATTGAATAGCTCTCGAGTCTTCACCCTGAATAACTCTGAAATATATACCATTGAATTGCAAACATGACTGACCAAGAAAAGAAACCTTTTCACTGGGTAACACAAATCCCATTAATCTTTGTTCAGTTTGACCACAGACAGCTTTCAAACAAAGTCAAATATAGTTAAATGGAAGTGAATTGAGAATTATGTGATGCTTATATTTGACCCCTCTGTGTTTTGGTGTGAAACGTTTTGCAGCCTAAATACCGTTCATGTATAAGAAAGGAGGGGTGACAGCAAATCCGCACTGAGCCTGGATTTCCTCATCTCCCTGAGTGGCTTTTCCTGTTTCTCCATCATGAAGGCCAAATCTTTCAAAAATGTGGTTCAGTTAAATCTCTAACATTTCCTCTAATTCAGTTAGTATCATTTGTACACGTGGTAAGGTAACGATCAGAATGCTATACAGACTAAGTTATCACAGAGTTACATTAGACTCTCTTGGAATTACGCTTATGTGCGACTGGCCTCGTGTATGCCTGACAACCTTCTGCTGGTAGCCGGATGTCACTTGACTGATGCCTGACGCCACGTACTGGTGGGAGGTCACACTGCTGAGTACATGTAATATTCTATACAGGCTTATCACATCTCGTAACTTCTCAAAATTATCGAGTAATTTATTTTTTCGAACAAATTCTGATAGCCCTGCAGTTTCTGTAAACATTTTGGTTGATCGTGTTATTTTTTGAAAAAAAAGATCTAGTCTTTGCAATATAATGACCTAACACACCAATTCACTGATCATGATCAATGTTCACTACTGAATAAACTTGAATTTAATTATTGTTTTTTGCGATTAAATCAATACATAGTTGATATAGAAAAGGTACAGAAGGCGAAATGGCTGCAGCAAGGCACATATTAAGAGGTATAAAAGGGCTTCCTTGACCTTATTACTAAGGCCAGTGAATACATTATGAAAATAACAATTTACGGGCAGCAAGGTGGCGCAATGGGTAGCACTGTTGCCTCACGCCGTCGAGGCTCTAGGTTCGACCCCGACCCTGGGTCACTGCAGTGTGGAGTTTGCACATTCTTCCTGTGGTTTTGTTGGTCTCACCCCCACAACCCAAAGATGTTCAGGGTAGGTGGATTGGCCAGGCTAAATTGTACCTTAATTAGAAAAAGTGAATTGGGTACTCTAAATTTTTTTTATAATGAAAATAACAATTTTAAAACTAAATGTGATTACACATGCGTATTTAGCTTCCTACATTACAACAGTGAATGTATTTCAAAAGTACTCCATTGCCTTTAAAACTCTTTCGGAGGTTCAGTGGGAGTGAGGTTTTATAGAAATGTACATTTGTTCTAATTGTCCGCAAACTTGGATATATTACACTCGGTGTCCTCACCAGAATAATTGATAAAGATTGAGTCTTAATTTTGTGCCAGAACCATGTCATTGACACCTTTGAATATTCTACGAAAATCCAGACACACCATATGCACAATTATTTGTTGTAAAACACAGCGAGTTGTGATTTGTAATGCACTGTCCATAAATGGTGCTGGAATCTCACTGGACTGTAACTTCCAAAAGGGAATTTAATGCATTCTGAAAAGAAAACAAAATAGTCGAACTATGGGATTAAATGGGTCGCTGTACAATGAGCTGGAATGGAATAAATGGGCCAAATAGACTCCTCTGTGCTCCAGCAGCCTTGTGTCCATGTGAAGGGAATGGGAACAACCTGGAACCTACTGCCTATGAGGTCGGAGTTGCAGAGATGACGGAAGGATTTCAATAGGAAATTAGACGGTTACTGAGAGAAATGAACCAACAGAGATTTGGGGATAGAACGGGGCAATGGACAGACTGGCTTCCTCCACAGAGAGCCGACATAATCGCACAAGACTGAATGGCACCATTCCCCACCCTCCAGATGCTGTGATCTTAGGAGAGAAATTCAGCTGCTCCATTCACTCCAACTGACTGGAGTCACTTATCTCTGGTGCCATCTAAGTGGCTGCTTTAGCACAGGGCTGAATAGTTGGCTTTATAGACTGAGGCAGGCCAGCAGCACGGTTCAATTCCTGTACCAGCCTCCCCAGGCACCGGAATGTGGTGACTGGGGGCTTTTCACAATAACTTCATTTGAAGTCTATTTCTGACAAGTGATTTTCATTTTCCATTTCATTCTCGTTAATGTCCTCTACATCCTAACTATAGGGCTGTTTAGCACACTGGGCTAAATCGCTGGCTTTGAAAGCAGGCCAGCAGCACGGTTCGATTCCCGTAACAGCCTCCCCGAACAGGCGCTGCAATATGGCAACTAGGGGCTTTTCACAGTAACTTCATTGAAGCCTACTCGTGACAATAAGCGATTTTCAATTTTCAATTTCAATTTTTAACTAAGAACTTCACATCTTTCCTTTTTTTTTATAAATGTTTTTTATTCAGTTTTCATGTTTTATATTGAACAAATTACAAATTGTTAGAGAGAGAAAAAAAAACACGCAAAAATTAACATATATATTTACAGGTGAGCATCTTCGTAGTAATAACTGTGGCCTCCCCCTCTTTGCCGGCATACATATTTTACATTCCCCAACATGTTTATTGGCATTTATTTAGTTCGGTTTTGGGCCTTAGCTAGCCATCAAACCCCCGTAACGAGCCCGTAGCCCCCCCCCCCCCCCCCCCCCCCCCCCCCCCCCCCCCGCCGGCTACCTTCCCCCGACTATTCTTCCTCTTGTACGTTGGCCACAAACAGGTCCCGGAACAATTGCATGAATGGCTCCCACGTTCTGTGGAAGCCGTCGTCCGACCCTCGGATGGCGAATTTGATTTTCTCCATTTGGAGAGAATCCGAGAGGTCGGACAGCCAGTCTGCAGCTCTGGGCGGTGCTGCTGACCGCCAGCCAAACAGGATTCTACGGCGGGCGATCAGGGAGGCAAAGGCAAGGGCGTCCGCCCTCCTCCCCAGGAATAGATCTGGCTGGTCTGAAACCCCGAAGACCGCCACTATCGGGCATGGCTCCACCCTCACCCCCACCACTTTGGACATAGCCTCGAAGAAGGCTGTCCAGTACTCCACAAGTCTGGGGCAAGACCAGAACATGTGGGCGTGGTTGGCCGGGCCTCTTTGGCACCGCTCACATCTGTCCTCCACCTCCGGGAAGAACCTACTCATACGGTTTCTCGTTAAGTGGGCTCTATGTACCACTTTTAGTTGCGTCAGGCTGAGCCTTGCGCACGTGGAGGTGGAGTTGACCCTATGCAGTGCTTCGCTCCAGAGTCCCCACCCTATCTCCATCCCCAGGTCGTCCTCCTACTTCCTTCTTGTTGCGTCCAGTACGGTGTCGTCCCTATCTACCAGTCGGCCATACATGTCACTATAGTTCCCTTTCTCTAGGATACTTGCGTCCAGTAGGTCTTCCAGTAGTGTCTTTCGTGGCGGTTGTGGGTACGTCCTTGTCTCCTTTCGTAGGAAGTTTTTGAGCTGCAGGTACCGTAGCTCGTTCCCCCCAGCTAGCTGAAATTTCTCTGTCAGTTCGTCCAGTGTTGCGATCCTGTCGTCCGTGTATAGGTCCCTGACTGTCAGTGTCCTCCCGTCCTGTCTCCACCTTTTGAAGGTGGCGTCAGTCAGTGCTGGTTTAAACCTATGGTTGTTGCAGATGAGAGCCTTGTCCGACATTTTGTTCAGGCCAAATTGCTGCCGCAGTTGGTTCCAGGATTGGAGGGTGGCTGTCACCACTGGGCTGCTGGAGTGTTTTTTGGGTGGGGATGGGAGTGCTGCCGTGGCGAGGGCCCGGAGGGAGGTCCCCATGCAGGAGGCCTCCTCCGCACGCACCCACTCGGCTTCTGGCTCCTGGATCCATCCCCTTACTCGCTCGGCTGTTGCCGCCCAGTGGTAGAATTGTAGATTCGGGAGGGCTAGCCCCCCCCGGATTTTGTTTTCTGTAGGACCTTCTTTGGGATCCTAGCATTTTTACCCCCCCATGCGAACGCCATGATAAGTTTGTCCAGCGCTATGAAGAAGGCCTTGGGGATGTAGATCGGAATGGATCTAAACAGGAAGAGGAACCTGGGCAATACGTTCATTTTGATCGTCTGGACTCTTCCTGCGAGGGAGAGTGGGAGTGTGTTCCATCTTTGCAGGTCCTTTTTTACTTCCTCCGCCAGGCTGGTGAGGTTCCATTTGTGGATCCCTTTCCAGTCATGGGCTATTTGGATCCCCAGGTAGCGGAATTTATGTCGGGCTTGTTTGAACGGCAGCCCCTTTAGTGCTGCCCCCCCCCCCCCCCCCCCCCCCCCCTTGCTGGTGTACTGGGAAGATCTCGCTTTTGCTCATGTTGAGTTTGTAGCCCGAGAAGGCTCCAAACTCTTTCAGGAGCGCGATGATTCCGTCCATGCTGCTTTGTGGGTCCGAGATGTAGAGGAGCAGATCGTCTGCATAGAGTGAGACTCTGTGCTCTCTGCCTCCCCTTCGGATCCCCCTCCAATTTTTTGCTGCCCTGAGCGCAATTGCTAGCGGTTCGATTGCTAGTGCGAACAGCAGTGGGGACAGTGGGCATCCTTGTCTGGTGCCCCTGTGCAGCTGGAAGTATTGGGAGTTGGTATTGTTGGTCCGTACACTCGCCATGGGGGTGTTGTATAGGAGTTTTACCCACGCGGTGAACCCTGTTCCAAGCCCGAACCGCTCCAGTACCTCTGTGAGGTATTTCCATTCGACTCTGTCGAAGGCCTTTTCTGCGTCCAGGGAGACGATCACCTCTTGTGTTCTCTCCCCGGAGGGGGTCATTATCACGTTCAGCAGGCGCCTGATGTTCGAGGTGAGCTGTCTACCTTTGACGAAGCCCGTCTGGTCCTCTGTGACCACCTCAGGTACACAGTCTTCTAGCCTTTTGGCTAGGATTTTGGCCAGTATTTTGGCGTCTGCGTTCAGCAGAGATATGGGTCTGTATGACCCACATTCCGTTGGGTCTTTGGCTTTCTTAGGTATCAGCGAGATTGAGGCCTGTGCTAACGTGGGTGGCAGTGTGCCCCTAGCTAGCGAGTCTGTGAACATCTCCCGCAGGTGCGGGGCCAGCGCTGTCGCAAATTTTTTGTAGAAGTCCGCCGGGAATCCGTCCGGTCCCGGCGCCTTCCCCGTCTGCATGGAGCTGATACTGTCCATGATCTCTCCCAGTGCTAGTGGTGCTTCCAGGTCCCGTTTCCTTCCCTCTCCCACGACTGGTATGACCAGTCAATCAAGGAACCGGTTCATCCCAGCCTTCCCCGTTGGGGGCTCTGAGGTGTACAGCTCTTGGTAGAAGGCCTTGAAGGTTTTGTTAATCCTCTCTGGTTCTGTTTCCAACATGCCTCTGGTACCCCTGATTTGCCCAATTTCTCTGGTGGCTGCCTGCTTTCTCAGCTCGTGTGCCAACAGGCGGCTGGCTTTGTCTCCGTGTTCGTACAGGGTCCCGCGTGCCTGGCGGAGTTGGTGCACTGCTTTCCTGGTGGAGAGCAGGTCAAAGTTCCTTTGTAGTTCTTTTCTCTCCGCCAGGAGCTCTACGGTCGGGGCCTCGGAGTATTTACGGTCTACCTCCAGTATGGAGTCGACCAGCTTCTGCCCAGCCACCCTTTCCTCCCTATCCCTTTGCGCTTTGAAGGCAATGATTTCCCCTCTTATTACGGCCTTAAGCGCTTCCCAGAACGTGGAGGATGATACCTCCCCGTTTTGGTTGTTCTCTGTGTACTCTGCTATGGCCCGCGCTATCCTTTCGCTGACTTCACATCTTTCCTAAAGTATATATAGGATTCCATATATAGGATTCCATTCTAGAGGGATAGAATTGAAAAGCACGGAGGAAATGTTCAACTTGTTCAGAACCAGGGTTAGACTACACTGGGAGCACTGGCAACATTGGTGATCTCCATTTAGAAAAAGGAAATAGAAGCACTGGATAAGGTGCAACAAAGATTCATAATGTACAGAACTGAGAGCATTTAACACTCAGGAAAGGCTGGGGCTGTTTTTTTCTGGAAAAGAGAAGACTGATGGGTGATCTGATGGAAGTCTTTAATATTATGAAGGGATTCAATGAAATGAAATGAAATTCAATAATCTAATAGGAATTTCAGCAGAAACCTCTTTACCCAGTGAGTGGTGAGAATGTGGAACTCACTCCCTCAGTGAGTGGTTGAGGTGAACAGCATGAATCCATTGAGCGTAAAGCTAGATACATACATGAGGGAGAAAGGAATAGAAGGCGATACTGATGGGGGAGATGTAGAGGGGCGGGTGGAGGATCATGCGGAGCATAAATACTGACACAGACCTTGGCTAACCTGAGCCGGTATGTGCACCTCATAACCTGATAGTTTTTTTCTGTGAGAAGCACCAAGATAAATTAAACCAAAAGGACCATGTAACCATCGTAGCCCATCTTCATGGCAATATGGCATGATTTTTGGGGTTTCCAAACAGAAAAGAGAATGAAACATCTTCTAACCTCCAAACACCCTTTCTCTCTTTGATCCTTGTGAAATGTGCAACCAGATATTCGCAAGAAGGCTCAGAGAGAATCACCCCACTGGAGATGAAGCCGTGAGACCGACCAGACCAGCAGAAAGAAACCCTCTGACCATCCCCATTGACCAACAGAATGAACAAAATGCAGACAGTGCGATGAATTACAAAATCCCTTCGCACATTGAGGACAGGTGAACGGCCACTCCCCAGTGTGAACTCCTTGTTATGACTGCGGACGGCATAACCGAGTGAATTGCGCAAATAAGACGTAAACTCGTGTGATATAATGGGGATACTGGAGACATGGCTGCGGGGATGGGAACTGAATATATTCAGTATTTAGGAAGGAGAGACAAAAAGGAAAAGGCAGTGCTGATTAATAATAACTTTTATGCTTGTCACAAGTAGGCTTACATTAACACTGTAATGAAGTTACTGTGAAAATCCCCTAGTCGCCACACTCCGGCACCTGTTCAGGTATAATGAGGGAGAATTCAGAATGTCTAACTCACCTAAGTCTTTCAGGACTTGTGGGAGAAAACCGGAGCACCCAGAGGAAAACCAGCAGACATGGTGAGAATGTGCAAACTCTGCACAGACAGTGACCCAAGCCAGGAATCGAACCTGGGACCCTGGCGTTGTGAAGCAACAGTTCTAACCACTGTGCTACCCATGAGGCCCATGGTTAAAGAGGAAAACAATACAATAGTGAGGAAGGATATTAGCTCCGACAATGTGGAATCTGTATGGGTAGAGCTGAGAAACACCAAGGGGCAAAAACATTAGTGGGCGTCGTATATAGACCCCCAAACTGCAGTGGTGATGTTGGAAATGGCATAAAACAGGAAATTAGGCTGATTGTAAAAGTTTCTATCGGTAAGGGAAGAGAAAAAGATTGGTGAAGACAAATGTAGGTTCCTCACAGTCAGAAACAGGGGAATGTATAACAGGGAACAAAGAAATGGCTGAGAAAATAAATACATACTTTGGTTCTGTCTTCACAAATGAGGTGCTGGTTTAGCACAGTGGGCTAAACAGCTGGCTTGTAAAGCAGAACAAGTCCAGCAGAGCGGGTTCAATTCCCGTACCAGCCTCCCCGGAATGTGGCGACTAGGGGCTTTTCACAGTAACTTCATTTGAAGCCTACTTGTGACAATAAGCGATTTTCATTTCACATATCAGATACCAGAAATGTTGGGGAACGCCGCAATTAGTGAGAGGGAGGAACTGAAGGACATCAATATTAGGAGAGAAATGGTGTTGGGGAAATTGATGGGATTGAAGGCTGATAAATCCCCAGGGACTAATAATCTGCAGCCCAAAGTACTTCAAGAAGTGGTTCTAGAAATAGTGGAAACATTGGTGGTCATCTTCCAGGATTCTATAGACTCTGGAACAGTTCCTGCAGATTGGAGGGTGGCTTATGTAACTCACTATTTAAAAAGTGATATAGAGAGAAAACCAGGAATTATAGGCCAATACGCCTGACATCGACAGTGGGGAAAATTCTAGAATCCATTATCAAAGATTTTATAGCAAAGCACTGAGAAACCAGTGGCAGGATCGGACAGAGTCAGCATGGATTTATGAAGAGGAAATCATGCTTGACAAATCTACTGGAATTCTTCGAGGGTGTAACTGGTAGAGTTGATGAGGGGCAGCCAGTGGATGTGGTATATTTGGACTTTCAGATGGCTTTTGACAAAGTCCCGCAGAAGAGATTAGTGTGTAAAATTAAAGCACATGGGATCAGGAGTACTGTATTGAGATGGATAGAAAGCTGGTTGGCAGACAGGAAACAAAGTATAGGAATTAATAGGTCTTTTTCAAATTGTAAGGCAGTGACTAGTGGGGTACGGCAGGGATTGGTGCTCGATCCCCACAGAGTCACAATATATATTAATGATATTTTAAAATATTTAAAGTACCCAATTCTTTCATTTCAATTAAGGGGCAATTGAACGTGGCCAATCCGCCTACCCCGCACATCTTTGGGTTATGGGGGTGAGACTCAAGCAGACATGGGGTGAATGTGTCTCCACACAGACAGTGTTCCTGGGCAAGATTGAATCCTGGTCCTCAGCACCGTGAGGCAGCAGTGCTAACCTCTGTGCCACCCCATATATTAAGGATTTAGATGAAGGAACAGAATGAAATATCTCCAAATTTGCAGATGACACCAAGTTGCTTGGGAGGGTGAGCTGTGGGGAGGATGCAGAGATCCTTCAGTGTGATTTGGACAAGTTGAGCGAGTGGGCAAATGAATGGCGGATACAGTATAAGTTGGAGAAATGCGAGGTAATCCACTTTGGTAGCATAAACGAGTAGGCAGACTATTAGCTGAATGGCCATAGATTAGGAGAGGGGAATGTGCAATGAGACCTTGGTATCCCCACACCTGTCACTGAAGGTAAGCATGCAGCTACAGCAGGCGGTAAAGAAGGCAAATGCTATGCTAGCCTTCATTGCGAGCCGATTCGAGTACAGGAGCAGGGATATCTTGCTGTCATTATATAGGGCCTTGGCTAGGCCATACCTGGAATATTGTGTGTAGTTTTAATCTCCTTATCTGAGGAAGGATGTTCTTGCTCTCGAGGGAGTGCAGCGAAGGTTCACCAGATTCCTGGGATGATGGGACTGACGTACGAGGATAGATTGAATCGGTTGGGATTGTATTCCTTGGAGTTCAGAAGAATGAGGGATCTCATAGAACCTAAAATATTGTAACAGGACTTGACAGGGTAGATGCAGGAAAGATTTTCCCAATGCGGGAGTGTACAGTACCAGAGGTCGCAGTCTGAGGATACGGGGTAGACCATTTAGACAGAGATGAGGAGAAATTTCTTCAACCAGAGAGTGGTGAGCCTGTGGGATTTGTTACCAGAGGAAATAGTTGAGGCCAATACGTTGTTTGTTTTCAAGAAGCAGGTGGATATAGCACTTAGGGCGAAGGGAATCAAAGGATATGGAGGGGAAAGCGGGATTGGGCTATTGAGTTGGATGATAAGCCATGATCATAATGAATGGCGGAGCAGATGCAAAGGGCCAAATTATCTCTTCCTGCTCCTATTTTCTATGTAATCCCTTCCCACACTAAGAGCAGGTGAATGGCCTTTCCCCAGTGTGAATTCGCTGATGTCTCCACAGAGTGAGTAAAGCACAGAATCTCTGCCCACACTAAGAGCAGATGAACGGTTTCTCCACAGTGTGAATTCGCTGGTGTTTCCGCAGGTGGGATAACTGAATGAATCGCATCCCGCACTGAGAGCAGGCGAATGGCCTCTCCCCAGTGTGAAGTCGCTGGTGTATCTGCAGGTTGGATGACTGAATGAATCCCTTCCCACACTTAGAGCAGGTGAATGGCTTCTCCCCAGTGTGAACTCGCTGGTGTGTCTGCAGGCTGGATAAAGCACGGAATCTCTGCCCACACTGAGAGCAGGTTAATGGCTTCTCTCCAGTGTGAACTCCCTGATGTACCTGCAGGCTGGATAACTGTGCGAATCCTTTCCCACACTGAGAGCAGGCGAATGGCCTCTCCCCAGTGTGAACTCGCTGGTGTACCTGCAGGCTGGATAACTGACTGAATCTCTTCCCACACTGAGAGCAGGTGAATGGCTTCTCTCCAGTGTGAACTCGCTGGTGTACCTGCAGGCTGGATAACTGACTGAATCTCTTCCCACACTGAGAGCAGGTGAATGGCTTCTCTCCAGTGTGAACTCGCTGGTGTACCTGCAGGCTGGATAACTGAGTGAATCCCTTCCCACACTGAGAGCAGGTGAATGGCTTCTCTCCAGTGTGAACCCCCTGGTGTATGTGAAGGTTAGATAACTGAGTGAATCTCTTCCCACACTGAGAGCAGGTGAATGGCCTCTCCCCAGTGTGACTGCGTTGATGAATCTCCACCTCGGATGGGGCTCTGAATCCCTTCCCACAGTCCCCACATTTCCACGGTTTCTCCATGTTTTGGGTCTCCTCGTGTTTCTCCAGATTGGACAATCACTGGAAGCCTTGGCTACACACAGAATATGT
Organism: Scyliorhinus canicula; assembly: GCF_902713615.1. Taxonomy (NCBI): domain Eukaryota; kingdom Metazoa; phylum Chordata; class Chondrichthyes; order Carcharhiniformes; family Scyliorhinidae; genus Scyliorhinus; species Scyliorhinus canicula. The sequence continues at coordinate 57,736 of NW_024055428.1, forward strand.
GCACTGTCGCTCCTCACTGTGAATGGTGTGGTGTTTTTTCAATTTGTGCAACCCGCTGAAAATCTTTCCACAGTCAGTTCACTGGAAGTCTCTCAGTCGGGTGTGTGTAGTGTGGGTCTCGGTGCTTTTCCAGTCACACTGATGTTTCCACAGTCAGTTCACTGGAACTCTCTCACTCGGTTGTGTGTTGTGTGGGTCTCGGTGCTTTTCCATGTCACGCTCACATTTAAAATCTTTTGAAGCCGACAGATCAGACAAACATTTCTCCTTCTCGTCGATGATATTCAGAGCCCGATGATATTTGGATTAGAAGGAATCGAGCGAGTTTGTCACATCGAGACGTGATGTTTGAGATTTCTGTCTATAATTCCTCCCCTTCCAATATCCTTTAAAAACAATTTTCAAAAGTCATCATTGTTAGTACAGGATAGAAATTCAGAACAGATAATTCTAGTTTCTATGGAACATTATTTAGTCTCTCGTTCTCCAAAAGCTGTAAATCTCCATCCCACACAATCTCCCTCCATTCTCACTCTGCTGTATCTAATATTCATCCTCCCATTTCTCCTGAAGGTGCTGATTCAGGCTGATTAACAGATCCAAGCTCAGCTCACTGCTTCCTGACCAGGACACAGAGATTAGAATAGGAGCAAGAGTAGGCCATTCGGCCCACCGAGTCTGCTCATCCATTCAATGAGATCCTTGGCCGATCGACCTCAGCACCATTTTCCCACACGATCCCCATATCCCTTGATATCTTCAACATCTAGAAACCTATCAATATTTGTCTTGAGCATACTTGATGACTGAGACTCCACATTCCTCTGGGGTAGAGAATTCCAAAGCTTCACCACATCCTCAAGTGAAAAAATCCCTCCTCATCTCAGCTTTCTCTCTATTTTCCTGCCTGAACCCCATAACCCTTAAGTCCATTGTCAATAAAATATCTGTCCAACTTGTGCTTCAATATATTCAATGACACCCCCCTTGACTCCACTGCTCCCTGTGGAAGAGAAATCCAAAGACTAACCTTCAGAACATAATATTCTTTATTAGTGTCACAAGTAGGCTGACATTAACTCTGCAATGAAGCAACTGTGAAAAGCCCCTATTCGCCACACTCCGACACCTGTTCGGGTACACAGAGGGAGAATTCAGAATGTCCAATGTCACCTAACAGCACATCTTTTGGGACTTGTGGGAGAAAACCGGAGCACCGGGAGGAAACCATGTAGACACGGGGAGAACGTGCAGACTCTGCACAGACAGTGACCCAAGCCGGGAATCGAACCCAGGTCCCTGGTGCTGTAAAGCAACACTGTGTGACGGTCCACTACATCAGATATATCTCTTCCCAATATTAATTTACTGCCCCCTTAAACGTCAGCCATCTCCTGGGGAAACCAGCCCTTAAATTGGGAACATTAGGAAAGAGACCATCCTTTTAGCCAGACAAATAAATGAGTCAAGCTGAGGGACACTGCAGTCTGAGACTATTACTCTCGGGCACTAGGACCTGGCCGGGCGAGACTACGTAGCCTCGCAGACGTCACCGCACCCGCGCCACTCCATTTGAATCAAGATGGCGGCTGTTGAATTATGCCTGATATCAGGAAAAGACCCGAAGCTGCAAACGCAGGACCTACAGGTACGTCTTCCTGGTTTAGGGCCTTCACGCGGTGTTTAGAAACTCTCTCACTTCAGAGTGGGCTCTATCGCTTCTTCCAGATTTCCGCATCCTTACCCGCTGCCCAGGAGGCAAAGAAGCGTCTCTTTCCCAGGCGCCACCACGCCGCGCATACTCCAACTACTCCCGGAAATGCGCCTGCGCACTGCTGTCCTGCGGTGTCGATCGGGGACATTCACCACCGCGGCGAATGCCGGGTAATGGAAGCGCCATTGATCATCCCAATTTGTGACTAGTGATTTCTGTTTGCGATGATGTGAAGATTGGGCGAGTGGGATAAAAATCATATATAAATCCAAGTAAGAGGGAGACATGTGGCGTAGTAGTCAGCAGTGGGACTTAGGCGCTGAGGACTGGAATTGTGTTCATTGCTTTCTGTAGTTTCTGATGGTCTTGGGCTGAGCAGTTGCCACAGCAGGCTGTGATGCAGCCAGATAGGATGTTTTCCTAGCATGTTTTCCTGTATCTGTAAAAATCGTAAGACTCAACGTGAACATGCTGGATTTCCATAGTTTCCTGAGGAAGTATTATAGATATCATAGAGTTTACAGTGCAGAAGGAGACCATTCGGCCCATCGAGTCTGCACCGGCTCTTGGAAAGAGCACCCTACCCAAGGTCAACACCTCCACCTTGTCCCCATAACCCAGTAACCCCACCCAACACTAAGAGCAGTTTTGGACACGAAGGGCAATTTATCATGGCCACTCCACCTAACCTGCACATCTTTGGACTGCGGGAGGAAACTGGAGCATCCGGAGGAAACCCACGCACACACGGGGAGGATGTGTAGACTCCGCACAGACAGTGACCCAAGCCGGAATCGAACCTGGGACCCTGGAGCTGTGAAGCAATTGTGCTACCCACAAGGCTACCGGCGCTGTTATGCTTTCCGGGTCGTAGCGTCGATGTGGGAAGCCCTATCCATCTAATATTGGAAAATAGATATCTAACGAGAGGGAAATCAATTTGTGTATCCTTTTTAGCGTGGCCAATCCACCTACCCTGCACATCTTTGGGGCTGAGATCCATGCAGACACAGGGAGAACAATTTATGTATCCTTAATGAACATCAATATGCAGAGAGGAAGATGAAAAGCCTTTACACATCTCACTTGGCACAGAACTGTCTGAAACTCGAAACAAGAGCTTTAGGAAATCAAAGTACCGACAAATAGCCAACTGCCCAGTTGATGGAAGACATTCTTAAAATATAAATTTTTGGACCTTCGTTCGAATCCTGGCTTGGGTCATTGTCTGTGCGGAGTCTGCACGTTCTCCCCATGTCTGCGTGGGTTTCCTCCGGGTGCTCCGGTTTCCTCCCACAGTCCACATGTTAGGTGAAATAGACATTATGAATTCTCCCTCAGTGGACCCGAACAGTAACTTCATTGCAGTGTAAGCCTATTTGCGACACTAATAAAAAAAAGACATTCACTCACTTGACTGAGCAACTCAGGTTCCAGCCCTCATGTCTCGTGACTGACCTCACTGCTCCCTTGCCCTTCTGGCCTCTGAGCTCCTCTTGCTGCTGTTTCCCAGGACAATCAGTGTCCACTCTCCTTCATTACTCTGTCTGATCGAGTTCAGAGGCTCAGAGGAGGAAAGAAATGAGAACATGAATCTGAATTCAGAAATTCAGTTGAAGAAACATGATAAACTGAAGGATTTAAGTCACAGTATTTGATTGCAATTAATATATTAATTTTGTCTGACACTAATGCGGAATGGAAGCAAATTATGTTTGTTATTTTATATTGTTCTTCTTTTCTATGGTTTTGACACATCATCTTTCTTTTTTCTTACATTTAAATGGTGGACCATGCTACCCAGAATTCTATGCATGGGCGAATACAGATATTTTAGTTTATTAACAACTCCATATTACAAAAGAACACAGCTGAATACAAAACAATCAGCAATACAGGAAAAATATCCACAATACACCAAAACTGGACATTCTGAATTCTCCCTCAGTGTACCCGAACAGACGCCGGAATGTGGCGACTCAGGGATTTTCACAGTAACTTCATTGCAGTTAATGTAAGCCTACTTGTGACAATAAAGATTATTGTTATAAAACAGAAACCAATGAATAATCAACAAGAAAACAAAACCACCGGATTTCCAGCCAGCACACGCCCACCACTACATCAGCAGAAAGGCTCCCAATCAAGCAGCACAGACCGCTGGAAAAGGACACACTGATATGGGGCATGGCGGAGGGGAGAGAGAGAGAACACCCCTCCCAAGTGGGAGCACAGTTCAACCCAGAAACAGTCGTGTATGTGAGTGCATCCTATCTTAGTGGGCAGCACGGTAGCATTATGGATAGCACAATCGCTTCACAGCTCCAGGGTCCCAGGTTCGATTCCGGCTTGGGTCACTGTCTGTGTGGAGTCTGCACATCCTCCCTGTGTGTGCGTGGGTTTCCTCCGGGTGCTCCGGTTTCCTCCCACAGTCCAAAGATGTGCAGGTTAGGTGGATTGGCCATGATAAATAGCCCTTAGTGTCCAAAATTACCCTTAATGTTGGGTGGGGTTACTGGGTTATGGGGATAGGGTGGAGGTGTTAACCTTGGGTAGGGTGCTCTTTCCAGGAGCCGGTGCAGACTCGATGGGCCGAATGGCCTCCTTCTGCACTGTAAATTCTATGTTCTATCTTAACAAAAAGACTGGAATGCGTATGTACAGAAAGGCTGAGCAGACCATTTAAAAGCAGGATGGGCATTGGATGCAGAAGCAATTTGGGCTGGAGTGGAGATGAAGGAGATGCTGCTGGGTTTAACCTATTGGACTGGGACTTAGGAGGACGAACAGGCCATTCGGCCCTCCAATCCAGTTCCACCATTCAATATAATTAGGGCTGATCTGGTTGTGGTCTCAGTTCCCCTTGCCTGTCTGCACCACCAACACCATCACCCAGAACCATTGACTCCCTTGTCTATCAAAAATCTATCATCCAACAGTGCCTTAAATAAATTCAATACCCCAGCCTCCACTGTTCTCTGGGGAATTCCACAGACTAATGAACCTCGGAAACAAAAACATTATCCTCATTTTAGCCTTCACGTTCTCCCCATCTCTCATTCTTAAAGCGTGTCACCTCATTCTAGTCTTTCCCATGGGTCCAAAACCGTCCTCATTTTTTTCCGCCTCTGAACCCCATCAGACAGAGTAATGTAGGAGAGAGGACACTGATTGTCCTGGGAAACGTGTGTAATCGGCGGGGCTTCGTTGTCTATTCCCGGCCTGGTCCTAGTGCCCGAAAAAGCATCATTCTGGCAACAAGTTAAACAGCTTTACTCATCCCCAGGCTGCAGTCGAGAAGAGTGCATGAAGCCATGTATATATTCAGGGTGAGAGGTTACAGCCTCTGTATAGTTTCCTGCAGGGGCTGCTCCTCAACTTTGGTTACACTTGAGCCCCAGGCTCCTAATCTTTGGCTGTCCAGTGTGGAGGAGGCTGGGTAAATCAGAAGTACTTCTCCTGGACCTGTTCTTGGATCTGGTTAACACAGAAATTTGTTGAACCTCAATGAGCAGTTTCTCTGGAGGTTGGGCGCCTGTCAGACTGCCTTACAACGTTTCATTGAAAGGGAGCAGTGGTGTCCACTGGTACGCTTGCTACCTTCCACAACTGGTGGGAAACTCGGTACAGAGCAACTCCAAAACACTGGAAGCAACATTCTGGTTTAGTTAGGAAGCTTCCCTGTGATTTTGTAGCTAATTTTGTCTTCTTTCAGTTTGTTTGGAACACTTATTTGGGGTAACAAGCGATAAAAGATTAGTCCACAGAAACTGGAATTGTCTATTCTGAATTTCTATTGCTATACAGTGATGATGTTTGTAAACTTCTTTTACAGGGTATTAGGAGAAAACATTTTGCAAGTGGAAACTCAAACAAAACATCGCAGAGATGTAACGGAATCATTCACTACATCAAAATCTGAACAACTTCAGAGAATGTGGAAGGAGAAATGTTTCTCTGTTCTATTGGTGGGAAAATATTTCAAACATCAGTGTGACTGGAAAGCAATGAGATACACACACACCCAAGTGAGAGTGTTCCAGTGAACTGACTGTGGAAACATCAGTGTTACTGGAAAAGAACCGAGACCCACACAACACACACCCGAGTGAGAGTGTTCCAGTGAACTGACTGGAAAGTTTTAACCAGTTACACAGCCTGATAAAAATAGAAACATTCACAGCGGGGAGAAACCGTACACATGTTCTGTGTGTGGATCAAGCTTCAACTGATCATCTAACCTGGAGAGACACAACAAATCCAGCACCATGGAGAAACCGTGGAAGTGTGAGGACTGTGCGAAGGGATTCAATTATCCATCCCTGCTTGAAAATATTCGACGCAGTCACACTGGGGAGAGGCCATTCGGCTGCTCCGTATGTGGGAAGGGATTCATTTAGTCCTCCCACCTGCTGACACACCAGCAAGTTCACATTGACGAGAGGCTCTTTAACCCCTCAGGCTGTGATAACAACTCTAAAAGCTCCGAGGACCTGGTGGCAAAAACCACCAGGTGGTTCCCACCGAGCGACAATTCAGTTGCTCTCACTGTGCGAAGCGGTTCATACGATCACAGACACTCATCGAACATGAACGTACTCACACTGGGGAGAGACCATTCACCTGCTCTGTGTGTGGGAAAGGATTCACCCGATCATCCTACCTCACTACACACCGACTAGTTCACACGGATAACAGACCTTTCAAATGTACTGAATGTGAGAAGAGTTATAAAACCACAAGTGAATTGCTGATACACCAGAGAGTCTACACTGGGGAGAGGCCATTCACCTGCTCTAAATGTGGGAAGGGATTCTCACGATCATCCTACCTTGCTAAACACCAACTGGTTCACACGGATAAAATACTTTTCAAATGTGCAGAATGTGAGAAGATTTACAAAACCTCAACTGATCTGCTAACACACTAACGAGTTCACAATGAGGAGAGGCCATTCAGGTGTACTGTGTGTGGGAATGGATTCACTCTGATGTCCAGCCTCCAGAAACACCAGCGAGTTCACACTGGGGAGAGGTCATTCACCTGCTCCACGTGTGGGAAGGGATTTATTCATCCATCCAATCTTCTGACACACCAGCGAGTTCACACTGGGGAGAGGCCGTTTCTTTGCTCTGACTGTGGGAAGACATTCATCCACTCGTCCCACCTCTTGAGACACCAGAGAGTTCACAAGCAACAATTGGAATTGGATTCTGTTGTTAATGCTGCTGTTAATCACATCCAGGACTGAACCATGTTCATTCTGACAGTTGGAGAATGTTCATGCTGATGTTAATCATCTCACAACTTGCTGCAGTTTAATATTCTGAAATGTGTCAAATTAATTTATGTTTTTTCAGATACACAGCAGGGACAGTAATTTCTCAAGGATAAGAGGAAACTAACTGGTGTCCTGTTCCCGACTGCCCCATTTTAGGGTCTTTTCTCCTTTTTAATCCAGTTCTCATACCTTCAGTTACTCCCATGGACAGGTCCGAGCTCCCCATACCTTCCAGAGTGTTTCCTAACCCTCGGATCCAGGGAATGTATTGGGAACACTCCCGGGACCACAAACACAAGAGCCAGTCTTTTGGACTGAGAGCCAGTCTTTTGGACTGATGTACTGAATCTCATCAGTAAGGGTGGGATGTTTGCAAAGCCTCCTCTTCCTGTGGTTACACTTTGGGCTGAAATTAATGAAGCCACAGATCTCTGTTTGGGAAGTGGATCATTGTAAACAGGAGTTTAGGGTTACATTGTGCAGGAAGAGAAACAGAAACCAAAACCGCACAAGAGGCTGAGTTGTTGCTGATTTTAGTGAACTCCTTTCCCAGGATATTCTAAACTAACTGGTCTGTAATTGCTGGAAATGTTCTTTTTGAAAAAGTGCGTAACATTTGCAATTCTCCAGTCCTCTGGCACCCCCCGGAATGACTGGGAGATTATTGCCAGCACTCCTGTAATTTACATTCTCACTTCAACACGTCCTCAATTTTGAACCAATCTAGGGACAGGGTTTCCTAATCTGTCTCCGTGGCCTGGGTAGTGTTCTAACCCTACAGGAGGCCCAGGGATCTGCAACCTCAGAGTCCCAGTGGCCTCACCTGAGTATTATTTACCCAGGTGATGGGAGGGGAGCTGCCCCACCTTTTCCTCGGACTGCTGGAACATAAATATCCCGACCCAGGTGTGGGCCGGCGTGGAAGACCCTTTGGTGAGTAGAAGATGTAAATAGTAAGAGGAATAAATCTAAACTTTTCTACAGTCATCGCTTCTGAGTGGTCACTTGCCTGAAACTTTACAGATAGCATCTATCTCCTTGGTAAAGACAGTGAGTTTAGTTTGATTTTGAACAAAGTGACTCTGTGACTCGATCTTTAAAAGCTCCTTCTTCATGTGTGTGAGGGGGATGAGAAAATTATCAGCTATGATTCAATGGCAGAGCAGACTCGATGGGCCGAGTGGCCTAATTCTGCTCCTATTTCTTATGTCTTGTGATCATTGATGATTTCAAAGTAATACCTGTTTCTGTAGTGCATTTAAACCTGCTGTCTTTATTTTAGAAAGGATTTCACTGATGGATGTTGTTTGGAAAGTTATCCAGGGTTACCTATAGAGTACTGTATTCTTTTGGTGGGGTGGTCGGGATTGGTAGTTGATAAATTGTTCACTGTTTGTTGAGAAAATGTTAACTGGATTGATAGAATAAACATTGTTTTGGTTTAAACATACTTTAGCTCTCTGTTATATCACACCTGTAAAGTGGGCCCTTGTGCTCCCCATAACCACAATTTATTTAAAGTTGTGGGTCAGATGAACTCCATGATGTACTTTGGAATTCTCTAAACCCTGGCCCAGAATAGGCCGAATTCTCCGATCGGCGAAATCGCGTTCGGCGATCTGCCGGACAATCCATTTTGACGCTGGAATGAGAGGGAGCACCGTTTTTCTGATGCTTTGCCCCCTAAAATGGCATACTCGAGGAGTACGCCGCACACCGTATGGCCGACCCCAGTACATCACCCGGGACCCTCCCCAATGCGCCACCCCCAATTGGCCGTGGTGTGGGACATAGTGACTTTTAAGCGACTCTTGGAAAGGCACATGGACAGCAGTAAATTGAAGGGGTGTAGGTTAGGTTGATCTTAGATTAGGATAAATGGGTGGCACAAAATCGTGGGCCGAAGGGCCTGTACTTTGCTGTTCTGTTCTATCTGTCCTCAAAACTTTCAGGGACCATGCGTGGCGGCTGCGGACTGTGTCCAGCGCTGTCACTGTCGGGGGGGTGGGGCAGCCATTCCGCTGGCAGGGGAGGCTTCGGCAGGGGCTAGTAGGACTAGTGGAGGTGGTCTGGGGGTGACGAGGGGGGTGTTACAGGGAGGCAGATTTTGGCAAGCCGGGTCCGCACGTCGCCAGTACCATGCTGTACGCCGCGTCCGTCACAAGCCACAGCTCTGTGCATGCACGGCCACTGACCCAGCTATTCTGCAGCGTATCCACAGGTAGAGCCGGGGGCTTTACGCGGAGTGGCTGCTGCCCCCCCCCCCCCCCCTCCACCGGGCAGAGGATCGGTGTGGGGGCGGCGCTGGCTTTTGGTCGTAACGGATCCTGCGGACAGAGAATCCAGCCCATAATCGTTCATCATCAGAAAGTGCTGGACATATTCGCCGCTCTTATATGCTGTGTCTCACTTAATATCGGTGTCGTGAACATAGAACATACAGTGCAGAAGGAGGCCATTCAGACCCTCGAGTCAGCACTGACCCACTTAAGCCCTCACTTCCACCCTATCCCCATGACTCAATAACCCCCTCCTAACCTTTTTGATCACCAAGGGCAATTTATCATGGCCAATCCACCGATCCTGCACATCTTTGGACTGTGGGAGGAAACCGGAGCACCCGGAGGAAACCCATGCACACGCAGGGAGAATGTGCAAACCCCACACAGACAGTGACCCAGCCGGGAATCGAACCTGGGACCCTGGAGTTGTGATGCAATTGTGCTAATCACTGTGCTACCATGCTGCCCAGTGTGCCTTTTCAACCACCTCATCTACATCTCCTGCTACTTTCAGGGATATGTGAGCCTGCACGTCAATCTCCCTCTGTGCCTCTACACTTCTCACTCATACCAGTAATATTATTTCTCTTTGCCTTGTTTGTCCGCCCCAAATGTATTTATTACTTCACAATGTTGCAGATTAATCTCTGTTTGTTACTTGTCTTTCCACCTGATCAGTCGGCTGATATTTTCCTGCAGGTTACAGCTTTCTTCCTCACAATCACAAGACTGTCACAGTCTTAAACATATCCCCTTTGTCATAGTTTAAATCATTGATATATACCACACAAAGCATGGAATCTTATCCTGAGAAATACTCCTCTTTGCTTCCTGCTGCTGCAGCTGATGACATTTCCTGCACGTGTGATTGTCCAGCCTATGAGAAAGGTGCTGCTTTCACCACTGGGAACTGGATGTGCATTCCACGGGACTGGGATGTCCTGCTGTGTCTTTGTTTATCTGATTATTAACTGACTGAACCAGAATCAATTTCATATTAAAATAAATAAATGTTTATCAGCTACTCACCAATCAGCTTCTTCCATTGTGCTGAAGTCACCTTGTTTTATAGAATTAACTGAAATGATTATTATCTAAACACCTCAGAATTTAATTGACTGAGAAATTGAGATTTCCAATTGTTGCAATCCTTTGTTCATTAGTGTTATCTTTATCCCCTAGATTTGATCAACTGAACAATGAATGTAACTATATGATAAATTATGAATTTAAAAAAAGATTAACATTAGTTGATTAATATATCCTTACTTTATAGTTGATTAATGTAGTGACCAGAACTATACTCAGTACTCTTGATGTGCTCTGTGTTTTATCAAATTGAAACATAATCTCCCTGTTCTTTCATTCTGGGCCTCAGACAAGAAATAAAAGTGTCCCAAATGCCTCTTGACCACCTGATCTACCTGTCCAGCCACCTTCAGGAATCTATGGTTTTTGAATCCAAGGTCACTGTTCCTGTATAATTCTCAGCATCATCCCATTTATTCTTCATTCCCTTCTCTTCTTTACCCTCCAAATTGTTGATGTCCATACTGCTGCAGATTGAATTCCATTTGCCATTTTTCTGTCCATCTGACCCAGTCCATTGATATCTTCCTGCTGTCCATGGATTTATTCTGCATAATAATAATCTTTTACTGTCACAAGCAGGCTGACATTAACGCTGCCACACTATGGCGCCTGCTCGGGTACACAGAGGGAGAATCCAGAATGGCTGATGATTTTCAACTCCTGATGAATCGATAGACTCTGTTTGGACTTGACATGATGTTTGATTTGAATTTCCCATCTGCAATCCTAAAAAGTGTAAAAGAAGTTTACATTGAATTACTTAGATTCTACAATGCACAAACAGGCCAGTTGGTCCAACTGTTCTGCTGCTGATTATACTTGACACACATCTCCTTCCATCCCATCCACCTCATCTCAGCCTGTCAGTTAATCTTTCCATTCCCCTTTCTCATGTGCTTGACCCATTTCCTTTTGGAAACATTCCAGCACTTTCCTCAACTCCCTCCTTGGAAAGAAGTTGCACATTCTGATCCAGTGAATAAAGAAATGTGTCCATATCTCCCCTTTGGATTTATTAATAGTTCTCATTATTCGTATTTATGACATCGTTTATAATAATAATCTTTATTATTGTCACAAGTAGGCTTATGCAATGAAGTTACAGTGAAAAGCCCCAAGTGGGGCAGCATGGTGGCATTGTGGATAGCACAATGGCTCCACAGCTCCAGGGTCCCAGGTTCAATTCCGGCTTGGGTCACTGTCTGTGCGGAGTCTGCACATCCTCCCCGTGTGTGCATGAGTTTCCTCCGGGTGCTCTGGTTTCCTCCCACAGTTTAAAGATGTGCAGGTTAGGTGTATTGGCCATGATAAATTGCCCTTGGTGTCCAAAATTTCCCGTAGTGTTGGGTGGGGTTACTGGGTTATGGGGATAGGGTGGAGGTGTTGACCTTGGGTAGGGTGCTCTTTCAGAGCCGGTGCAGACTTGATGGGCCAAATGGTCTCCTTCTGCACTGTAAATTATATGACCAAGTTGCTACACGCCGCCAACTGTTTGGGAACACAGAGGGAGAATTCAGAATGTCCAATTCAGCAAACAAGGACATCTTTCTGGACTTGTGGGAGGAAACCAGAGCACTCGGAGGAAACCCACACCCACATGGGGAGAACGTGCTGACTTTGCACACAGTGACCCAAACAGGAATTGAACCTGAGTCCCTGGCGCTGTGAAGCAACAGCGATTGTCATTGTCCTGTGTCAAGCGTGAAAGCGGCAAATCCCGCACCTTTAATCAGTGGTCACCACTGTGCTACCATGCCGCCCATGGTTATTCCTGGCTCCTAGTTTTCGACACCTTTACAAGTGGCAGTATAAACCCCACCTCTCCCCAGCCCAACTATTTTAAAGCTTTGTATCAGGTAATGGCTGAGTGACTTGATTTCTCAAGAAAATAAGGCCCAATCTATTTAATTTTTTGCCAGATAGCTGTAATCTCTGTTTACAAAAATCATCAATATGCATCCAGGTTAGAAATTGAGGAGAGGAACCTTCCTTTGTTTGAGTTGAACGTGCGCCTGCGCGGTTGCTTCTTGTGTGAAGATCCGGCACCCCAAGAGCCCCGCCCCTCATTCACTGATTGGTTGGAGAACCAGCCACTCTCGTTCGGTCCTCCAACCAATCCCCTTTTCCTCCTATTGTTGCGGAGCTGCCGTCAATCATTGCCGGGGCATTGTGTGGTGTCAGGTGAGAGGTCAGTGTCGGGGGGCGGGGTTTACAAATCCCGAATGTGAAACAATGTTATTATTGACCAATCAGCGAGTCAGCCTGAGCCTGTGGCCGCGCTTACCGTCTGCAACCATCACAATGCCGGGCTGATTGACGGCAGCTCAGAACCAATAGGAAGAGGAGGGGCATGATTGGAGGACCCACAGAGAGCGGCTTGTCCTCCAACCAATCGGAGTGAATGAGGGCGGGGCCCCGCGGTTATTGAAGCATGCGCAGTGTGGATAATGGCGATCGAGAAGGGTTGTCTTCAGATCTGAAATTGGTAAGAGCCAAGTAGCAATATGGAGAGAGCGAGAGATCGCGGGAGTGGGAGGAAACGTTCTGTAAAGCTGTTGCAATCGCAAACCTCGGAAAGTTTTACGGGACTCAGTTTGTATCGAGCGGAGCTGCAGCTCCTCATATTCAGCTCAGGTTAACGGCCGCCATCTTTTTTGGATGTGCATCAGGGCGCATGCGCATTTCTCATCTTTGTCGGGGCGATGTTTCAATGAGTGGGAGGGGCTTGTTCCCCATTGTTTAGAATGTGGAGATGCCGCCTTGGACTGGGCTGGGCTGGGCTCAGGGTGAAGTCTGACAACACGGGCAGCACGGTAGCATGGTGGTTAGCATCAATGCTTCACAGCTCCAGGGTCCCAGGTTCAATTCCCGGCTGGGTCACTGTCTGTGTGGAGTCTGCACGTCCTCCCTGTGTGTGCGTGGGTTTCCTCCGGGTGCTCCGGTTTCCTCCCACAGTCCAAAGATGTGCGGGATAGGTGGATTGGCCATTCTAAAATTGCCCGTAGTGTAAGGTTAATGGGGGGGATTGTTGGGATACGGGTTACGTGGGTTTAAGTAGGGTGATCATTGCTCGGCACAACATCGAGGGCCGAAGGGCCTGTTCTGTGCTGTACTGTTCTATTCTATTCTATAAATGCTTCACAGCTCCAGGGTCCCAGGTTCGATTACCGGCTGGGTCACTGTCTGTGTGGAGTCTGCACATCCTCCCCGTGTGTGCGTGGGTTTCCTCCGGGTGCTCCGGTTTCCTCCCACAGTCCAAAGATGTGCGGGTTAGGTGGATTGGCCATGCTAAATTGCCCGTAGTGTCATAGAACATAGAACAGTACAGCACAGAACAGGCCCTTCGGCCCTCGATGTTGTGCCGAGCAATGATCACCCTACTTAAACCCACGTAACCCGTATACCCGTAACCCAACAATCCCCCCATTAACCTTACACTACGGGCAATTTAGCATGGCCAATCCACCTAACCCGCACATCTTTGGACTGTGGGAGGAAACCGGACCACCCGGAGGAAACCCACGCACACACAGGGAGGACGTGCAGACTCCACACAGACAGTGACCCAGCCAGTGTCCTAAAAAGTAAGGTTAAGGGGGGTTGGGTTACTGGTATGGGGTGGATATGTGGGTTTGAGTAGGGTGATCATTGCTCGGCACAACATCGAGGGCCGAACGGCCTGTTCTATGTCTATGTCCTAACAACAGGTTTATTTGGTATCACGAGTTTTCAGAGCGTAGCTCCTTCATCAGGTGAGTGAAGAGTTCGGTTACAGGATGACAGCCAATGATGAAAGGTGATAATTTGAATGTCCAATCACTGCTCCTGGAGAGAGGGTTAATCACAGGTTAAAGAGGTGTGAATTGTTCAGGAGCAGTTCAGTGGGAGATCACTGGCACAGTTTTCCCACTGGTTAACACTTTAAAAGCCCAAACCATTTGATCCAATTTCAACACATTGTTATTGGCGATGGGTAGTTTAACTGTTCTGTCCAGGAAGACAAAAATCACTGTTCACCTGAACTTGCTCAGACCCCAACACGTTAACATCTCACTGTCATGGAATCATAGATTTTACAGAGGAGAAGGTGGCCATTTGGCCCATCGAGTCTGCACCGGCTCTTGGAAAGAGCAGCCAAACCAAGCCCACACCTCCACCCTGTCCCCATAACCCAGTAACCCCATCCAACAGTAAGGGTGTTTTGGACACGAAGGGCAATTTATCACGGCCAATCCACCTAACCTGCAAGTCTTTGGACTGTGGGAGGAAACCGGAGCACCCCGAGGAAACCCACGCACAGGGAGAACGTGAAGACTCCGCACAGACAGTGACCCAAGCTGGGTATCGAACCTGGGACCCTGGAACTGTGAAGCAATTGTGCTAACCACTATGCTACTGTGCTGTCCTTGTTTGGCCTGTTGTCAATCACAGCCAAGACAGAACTGTGATGGAGGGCCTGTACTATTTAGTTGCTGTATTAATTTATTTAATACATTTGTTCCCTTGGCACAATGGTACCAATCGTAATCGGTTGGTAAAGCATACTTTCGATCAGCAATGGTGGAATTATTACCCATTTGTGCGTTGCAGCTGGGAATGTGCTCTATCCTCATCACAGAACTTCTTCACACATGCGCTGTTTGGTCTGTGACTGGAGCACGTGCCGTTCGGGCTGTGACCAGCGCATGCGCATTTCAGGCTGTCGCAAGGAGCGGGAAAGAAACAATCGAGCGACTTTCAGGATTGGAGCCGATGGGTGGCCGGGGAGCAATAGTAGCTGCGGAGCGAGCCGAGAGGCTTCATAAATACCCCGTGGAGGCTTCAACTCCTGAGTAAAATGTTAACGGTCCCGTCTTAAACAGCACCGAACAGAGTGAGAGCTGAGCGGTGACAGGCTCGCTTTACCGCCCGTCATCTTTACAGAGGACAATGTGCTGCAGGGCTCATGTGCTGCGAGCCTGGACCGGATACCAGCTCTCCAGGATTGACTGGAGTCTCCAAGATTTGATTTTATTCATTTGTGGGAGTCACTGGCTGGGCCAACATTTATTGCCCATCCTGAATTTCCCTGACTTGTACAATCCGTGAATGGAAACAAATTTTCTTTGTCCACCTGATTGAAACCTGGCATAATCTTGTGTACCTGAACCAAATCTCCCCTCAAACTCCTTTGCTGGAACCATTCTGGCAAATCTCCTCTGCACCTTCTCCGAGAACCTTCCCATCCTTCCTGAAGAGTGGTGACCGGAGCTTTATAAAGATTCATAGAATAGAATTAGAACCATAGAATTCCTACAGTGCAGAAGGAGGCCATTTGGCCCATCAAGTCTGCACTGATTCTCTGAAAGGGCACCTGTCTAGGCCCACACCTCTACCCTGCCCCTGTAACCCCATAGCCCCACCTAACCTGCATATCCCTGGACACTAAGGGGCAATTTATCAAGGCCAATCCACCTAACTTTCCCTTCTTTGGACTGTTGGAGGAAACCTGTTGGTAGAAACCCACGTAGACACGGGGAGAAAGTGCAAACTCCACACAGACAGTCACCAAGGCCAGAATTGAACTCGGGTCCCTGGCACTGTGAGGTAGCAGTGCTAACCACAGTGCCACCAGAAGCATAGTTTCTGTATCAATATTACTGTTGATGAAGCTCAACATCGAAGTTGCTTTGCCAACTACTCTCTTAATATGTCTTGGAGATATACAAAATCCCTCTTCACCTCTTTCTCTGTCCTCCCAAAGAGGCCAGGTGGGTTTTTATGACAATCCAGCAGTTTTCATGGTCACTTTTTACCAGAGCCGGCCCCACAAATGACCAGATTCATTCAGCTCAATTTCACAAGCTGCCTTTGTGTTTTTGTGGGTTCCCTCTCACTCCCTATTTTCTGTTTTCAATCAGTTTCACAGGGTGTTCGAAGGGGAGGCTTCAAAGTCTGGAAACTCAAAACAAGCATCACATCAGGATCCGACAGAGTCCTCAATTTATTGTATCCTGAATATCAGCGTACTTTGAAAATGGAAGGCAAAAGCATTGTTCACAGTGGGGAGAAACCGTACACATATGTGTGTGGACGAGGATTCAGTCAATCATCAGGCTTCACAAGCCACAAAAGCAGTCACACGGAGGAGAAACCTTGGAAATGTGCGGACTGTGCGAAAGGATTCACTTCCCCTTCCAAGCTGGAAACACATCGACGCAGTCACACTGGGGAGAGACCATTCACCTGCTCCAAGTGTGAGAAGGGATTTGCTCATTCATCGAACCTGCTGAGACACCAGCGACTTCACATGGGAGTGAGACCATTCACCTGCTCCACGTGTGGGAAGGGATTCACTCAGTCATCCGCTTTGTCCACACATCAGCGAGTTCACTCCAGGGAGAGACCATTCACCTGCTCGGTGTGTGGGAAGGGATTTACTATTTCAGCCAACCTGCTGAGACACCAACAAGTTCACACTGATGAGAGACCGTTTCAATGTCCAGACTGCAGGAAGTGCTATAAAAGTTCTGGAGAACTAATGAGCCATCAACGTGTTCACACTGACGAGAGACCGTTTAGGTGCTCTAATTGCGGGACTGGGTTCAGACACTCCTCTCAGCTCACTGTTCATCAGCGAATTCACACTGGGGAGAGGCCATTCACCTGTTTCAATTGTAGGAAGAGATTCACTCAGTTATCTGCCCTTCAGAACCATCAGCGAATTCACACTGGGGAAAGACCATTCACCTGCTCGGTGTGTGGGAAGGGATTCACCACTTCATACCACCTACTGAGACACCAACGAGGCCACAAGTAACCACAGTGAATGGATTTTGCTGTTACTCACATTCAGGACTGAACCATGTTCATTTGGGTCTCTTTCTGCTTATAACAAACATGTATTTTCTTGAATTTTGTTTAATTCCCTTTTCTTCCATGTACTGAATAATCTGTTGAGCTGCTTGCAGAAAAATACTTTTCACTGTACCTCGGTACACGTGACAATAAACAAATCCAATCCAATCCAAACTCCAGCCCATTTACAGGAGCTAATATTTTGTGTAAAAGTCAAATAAATTAGATTTGTGTTAAATATGCAGTGTGTTGAAACTTTTTAATATCTCTGACACAAGTTAGTTCCTTTTGAAGTTCTCTCGCTCTCCCCTGTCTCTTCCATCCTCACCTCTAACAAGAAGTGTGAGGAGTTTGTGGAGTTACTTTGTGACTGAGATTGAGTAAATCCGATCAGCTGCCTCTGCTGCTTCCCTCCCTTCCACGAGCCCACCGGACCAAACTGTCTCTAAATTTCATCCTTTCCCAAGCTCTGAACCCACATCTTTACCAGTTTCTTTCCCATCTTCCCATATGCCCTCTCAGAGCTCATCTTGTCCATGAGACCCAGCTCCTGCTCCATCGACCCTATTCCCACTGAGCTACTGATCAGCCAACTACCCTGTGTCCACGGATATTGTCAAAATTTCTCTTTCTTCAGGTACTGTCCCTCTCCTTCAAATCTGCCATCATCACCCCCGCCTCAATAAAACAAACCCTTGACCCTGCCATCCTTACAAATTACTGCCCCATCTTCAACCTCCCACTCCAGTCCAAACTCTTTGAACATGATGTCACCTCCCAAATCCATGCCCATCTTTCCCAGAACTCCCATGTTTGAATCTTCAAACAGGTCTCTGCCCTGTCACAGTAATGAAATATGTTCATAAGACCAGAAGACTAGGGTAGTAGCACAGTCATTATCGAGAGACAACAATACCTGCTGGAGACAGACAGACAACAGAACAACACAAATCACAACACCAAGCTACCGACACCCATATACCCGAGACAGCAAGGAGAATTGGAGACGGACTGGAAGAACACAAAGACTCCAGACATATTAACCAAAAACAACAGCGAGAACCAAGGAAGTTCAACTGCTCCCTAAACTACCCAAACACATGGACAGTACCAGGGAAATACCACCAGACAAACCCATCGGTTCAGATTGTGAGAGAGAAAATCCGACAGAATCATAGAATTTACAGTGCAGAAGGAGGCCATTTGGGCCATCGAGTCTGCACCGGCCATCGGAAGGTGCACCCTATTTCAGTCCATGCCTCCACCTTATCCCCGTAACCCAGCAACCTTTTTTTAGACACCAGGGGACAATTTAGCGCAGCCAATCCACCTAATCTGCATATCTTTGGACGGTGGAGAAAACTGGAGCACCCGGAGGGAACACACAGACTGTGCAAACCCCACACAGTCACCTAAGGCCGGAATTGAACCCAGATCAGGGGTTATGGGGAGAAGGCAGGAGAATGGGGATAAGAGAACATCAGCCATGATTGAATGGAGGAGCAGATTTGATGGGCCGAGAGGCCTAATTCTGCTCCTATGTCTTATGATCTTATAGGTCACTGGTGCTATGATGCAGTCGTGCTAACCGCCGTGCCACATCTGTGGTGAGCGAAACAGAGTTAATGTTTGTTTTGCTAGTTGTAACAGTTTTGTAGAAGGATCAACGGAATCTTAAAAAGTCCATTGAAGTGAAAAGAAGTAGAAAGAAAGTGTTTAACTCAAGAGGTTTGACACAGGAAGACGTTTTAATCTGTGTGAAGCTCAAACTTCATTCCCACAAAGCCTGCAGTCTGATTGGTTGGAGGACCAGAGTCCATATGGTCCTCCAAATCTTCCCATTGGTCAACACCACTCAGACAGGAAATGAGGTTTTGGAACCCGCTCCCACGTGACCAATGGGAAGAACTCAAAGGTGCAGCGTCTCAACCAATGAGGGAGATCCTGGATCAGCCCTGCCCCTCATTCACGATGATTGGTTGGAGGATCAGCCACTCGTGCCAGGACCTCCAACGCTGTCCCCTCTTCCTATTGGTCCGCAGCTGCCGTCAATCACCCCGGGCATTGTGATGCGGAGCATGCGCAGTGTGGCTGCTGGACATGGATTTCAGCGCTTGTTTGTCCCGGAGAAGCGGAGTCAGCGTCAGACGGTGGGTGGGAGGATTTCGGAACACTTTGTGGGTCCGCAAACCCTTCACCATCATTGTCAGCTCCCTGGTTTGCAGCTGCGGGGCTAAAATCAATGAGGACTCTGATCTCTGGCAAGGAAGGAAACCCTGGCAGGTGGGCGGGGAGGATTCACAAACACCCGCTGGAGGCCCCAAACCCCCAATAAGACCCATTGGTTTTATAGTCAGTCTGCAGACAGGAGCTGGAGAACTGAACCCAGGCAGAGGAGAGGGAGGGAGAAAACTGGGAGTGGAGGAAAGAAATGGTGCAGATGGTGAGATGGGTTTGGATTTCAGCCCAGAGAGGAGGGTGAGTGTGTGGGACGGGGATTTACAGCTTTGGGGGAACAAGAGAGGGAAAAATGTTCCAGAGAAACTAGAATTGTCTGTTCAGAATTTCTATTCTGGGCTGACAGTGATGACTTTTGTAAACTCCTTTTACAGAATATTGGAAGTGGAGGATTGGCCAACAGGAAACTCAAACTAAACATCTCATCGACCTCTCAAAGAGTCACTCAATTCATTACAACCTGAACATCATCAGTGAAAGGTAAAATGTTTGTCTAGTCTGTGGGAAAAGATTTCAAACATTAGTGACTGGAAAAGCATCGAGACACACACACACACACACACACCTGAGTGAGAATGTTCCAGTGAACTGACTGCAGAAAGAACTTTAACCAAACATACAGCGTGAAAAAGCATCACACCATCCACAGTGAGGAGAAGCTGTACATGTGCTCTGTCTGTGGACGAGGCTTCAACTTATAATTCAACCTGGAGAGACACAAGGACACCGGCACCATGGAGAAACCATGGAAATGTGAGGATTGTGGTAAAGGATTCAATTATCCATCCTTGCTGGAAAACCATCGACGCATTCACACTAGAGAGAAACCATTTACTTGCTCTGTGTGTGGAAGGGGATTTACTCAGTTATCCTGCTTCCAGTCACACCAACAAACCCACACAGAAGAGAAACCGTTCAGCTGCACCGCCTGTGAAAAGAGGTTCAGGTCTTCGTCCAACCTCACTGCACACCAGCGAGTTCACACTGGGGAGAGACCATTCAGCTGCTCTGTATGTGGAAAGGGATTCGCTCGGTCCTCCCATCTGCTGGAACACTAGCAAACGCACAGCGAGGAGAGGCCGTTCAGCTGCAATACTTGTGGAAAGAGGTTCAGGTCTTCACCCAATCTCATTGCACATCAACGGGTTCACTCTGGGAAGAAACCATTCATCTGCTCTGTGTGTGGTAAGGAATACACTCACCCATCGAACCTGCTGATACACCAGCGAACTCACACAGGGGAGAGGCCATTCACCTGCTCAGTGTGTGGGAAGGGATTCACCAAGTCCTTTAACCTAGTGATACACCAACGTACTCACACTGGGGAAAGGCCGTTCACCTGCTCCGTGTGTGGGAAGGGATTCACTCAGCCATCTAACCTGCTGACACACCAGCGAATTCATAAGTAACTGCAGGGTTTGGATTCAATAGTTTCACTGCTGTTAATCATGTTTAGGATTGTTAGTCTGATAATATTTGGTTTGCTCCTGTTGATGTTAACAAATCCTATAAATGGCTGGTATTTAAATACCTTCAGACATGTCACTGATCTTTGGGGCTGTGATGTCCCTTTTTGAAAGCACTGGCTGTGATGTTTCCCTTTGATTCAAGAACGCCACCACCTGGAAGTTCACCTCCAAGTCACTCACCATCTCCACCTGGAATTATATCGACATTCCTTCACTGCAGCTGGATTAAAATCTTGGAATTCCCTTCCTAACATGGTTGGACTGCAGCGGCTCAGGAAGGCAGCTCACCACCATCTTTTCAAGGGCAATTAGGGATGGACAATAAATGCTGACTGAGCCAGCGACACCCACATCCCATCAATGATGTTTTTAAAAGTCTCAACAAGAACTCATTCACAAAATTATGAACTTTCAGTTCAATCCTAAATTGATCTTTCACGGAGTCTCTTGCCAACTCTACATGGCTCCCCATTGCCATTTGAACAGGCAGCCTGGTCACAGAACTCTAATCACTTCACTCCTCTGTGTTGGTAGTTTTGAAACCAATCGTTTTAATGTAACCCAACTATTTTCAGGTTAATTCAATTTAGATTCATTGTCATGAAAGGTTAAAATTCGAGGCTATGTCCAAAGTGGTTGGGGTGAGGGTGGAGCCATGCCCGATAGTGGCGGTCTTCGGGGTTTCAGACCAGCCAGATCTATTCCTGGGGAGGAGGGCGGACGCTCTTGCCTTTGCCTCCCTGATCGCCCACTGTAGAAGCCTGTTTGGCTGGCGGTCAGCAGCACCGCCCAGAGCTGCAGACTGGCTGTCCGACCTCTCGGAATCTCTCCAAATGGAGAAAATCAAATTCGCCATCCGAGGGTCAGACGACGGCTTCCACAGAACGTGGGAGCCATTCATGCAATTGTTCCGGGACATGTTTGTGGCCAACGAACAAGAGGAAGAATAGTCGGGTGGCCAAGAATCAGGGGAAAATGGACGGGAATCGGGGGAAGGTAGCCGGGGGGGGGGGGCTACGGGTTTGTTATGGGGGTTTGTTCTCATGGTTTTACGCTTATTTATTTTTCTTGTTAATTTATTGTTTTTGTATTGGAGGGGAGGGGTTACTGTTTTTCTCTGTTGTGATCAAATTTGTTGTTGAAAACTTGAATAAAAATTATTCCAAAAAAAAGGAAGGACAAAGCCGCAAGCGACAGTCTGATGGCAAGCTAAGGCCCAAAACCAAATTGTAAATAAATGCCTATAAACATGTGCCTTGGCCATATTGGGGAATGTAAAATATGTATGCCGGCTAAAGGGGGCGGCCACAGTTGTTATTATGAAGCTGCTTACCTGTAAATATACATGTTAATTTTTGCGTGTTTTTTTCTAATAATTTCAAATTTGTTGGATATTAAATATGAAAACTCAATAAAAAACATTTCCCAAAAAAAATGAAAGGTTAAAATGCCATTTTCTACTAACACGGAAATAAGATGACATTGTGAACGAATCTCAAAGACCGTTTGAAAACAAAACCAGTTTCTGCTGTATTGGAAACCAGCCAGATTAGTTCAATTCTGAGACAGTTAAAGAATAAGCCATTGATCAATAGATATAAGGCTGGTGATAGCCTGTAACACAAAGTTTGTAATGTTTTAGATTTTATAATTATACATTATTATATGATTTTCAGCACACTATCATAAGAAGTGTAAAATAATGTTTTTCAAGCCAGTCTCTTGGCAGTGACAAGTTCCATCAAGTTGGGGCATGAATGGGGCCTGACTCAAACCGTCTCAGTTTTCAGTCGGCCTCTGTATTCAGACATCAGGAAACACGAGTAGATGTCGGGTTGATTATAAATCAGCAGACAGTGAGGTTAACCAATTATTGTTCGACACTTTGGCCAATTAGAGATTCAAAAAGCTGAGCTGAGGAGATAAAGCTAAATGTTTCGATTAGCCATTTTGTGAACAGGTTACCACATTTTGGGATTATTACTTCATGTCTTTCACCTGATAAACTGAGGAAAGTTGGATGAACTCTGTTTAATTGTTAATGATAAATATCTCTGTCAATTACTGTTCATTAAACTTAGTTTTTTATCTTTCTGACTTGTTACTCTTTTTTCAAAATTTAGAGTACCCAATTATTTTTTCCAACTAAGGAGCAATTTACCGTGGCCAATTCACCGACTCGGCCCATCTTTGGGTTGTGGTGGAGACCCCGTGCCGACACGGGGAGAACGTGCAAACTCCACATGGACAGTGACCCGGGGCCGGGATCGAACCCGGGTCCTCGGTGCCATGAGGCAACAGTGCTAACCACTGTGCCACCCGCAAACTTGTTACCTTTCTACCTTTTAATGGTTCATAAATCTTTTGAATTTACCATTTAAAGTGTTCATTCTGTCAGATAGTTAAATCTTTTAGAACCTGATTTAATTGAAAGTTGGGGATTTATTGCAAACGATCTGAACCCCATCAATCAAACTGGGGCTGGTTTAGCACACTGGGCTAAATCGCTGGCTTTTAAAGCCAGGCCAGCAGCACGGTTCGATTCCCGTACCAGCCTCCCGGGACAGGCGCCGGAATGTGGCGACTAGGGGCTTTTCACAGTAACTTCATTGAAGCCTACTCATGACAATAGGCGATTTTAATTTTCATTTCATTTCATCAACTTCAAAATGTAAATGTTACCTGGATTTGGTGTCTCGGTGTAAGTGGTCCCTGGATTTGGTGCCTCAGTGTAAGTGGTCCCTGGATTTGGTATCTCGGTGTAAATGGTCCCTGGATTAGGTGCCTCAGTGTAAGTGGTCTCTGGATTTGGTATCTCGGTGTAAATGGTCCCTGGATTTGGTGTCTAGGTGTAAGTAGTCCCTGGATTTGGTGTCTAGGTGTAAGTAGTACCTGGATTTGGTGTCTCGGTGCAAGTGGTCCCCGGATTCGGTGTGCCAGAGTAAGTGGTCCCTGGATTTGGTGTGTCAGAGTAAGTGGTCCCTGGATTTGATGTCTCAGAGTAAGTGGTCCCTGGATTTGATGTCTCAGTGTAAGTGGTCCCCGGATTCGGTGTGCCAGTGTAAGTGGTCCCTGGATTTGATGTCTCAGTGTAAGTCGTCCCTGGATTTTGTGTCTCAGTGTAAGTGGTCCCTGGATTTGGTGTCTCAGTGTAAGTGGTCCCTGGATTTGGTGTCTCGGTGTAAGTGGTCCCTGGATTTGGTGTCTCAGTGTAAGTGGCCCCTGGATTTGGTGTGTCAGAGTAAGTGATCTCTGGCTTTGGGGTCTCAGTACATGTGGGCTCAGCTCTGCTTCCAACACAGTCTCTCATCTTTCAATAATTTCAATTGAACGGAATCTGACAGTTGGAACCTGTCAGCATTTGAAAGATATTTGCAAATGGTTCGAGAGTTTTTTTACAGTTGGGATCTTTCTCTGTTTTGTCCATTCGAGGTGTTTGATAACAGACTTTCTCTGTGAATATACAGCTGGAGTTTTGGGCCCTACTGTGTTTCCGTGTTCATCTTGTTGACTCTAAACATTGAATCTTTTGCTTTCAGACACCAGAGAATCAAACTCCCAACAACAGATTGTCTTTTACTGACTTTATTAACAGCTCTGCAATAATAGAGACACAGTACAGTTACTTGTTCTGGGGAACAGAGATAATACAGGGATTCAGAGCTCCCTTTTCCTCAGCTCTGATTTAACAAGCTGCAGCCACACTGGAGATATTTATATTAAACTTTTCCACTACATTTGTGATCTGATCCTTTCAAACTCTCACCACAAGGATATCTTTGTTCTGAGTGTGAGCACAAGGCTGTGTCTCTGTCACACACACAGATACCATTTCCTAGGTTCACATCTCCACACAGAGACCAGCTCTTTACACATCCCCTTTCTACACAACTGCAGCAATACGAGCAAGGATGTGAGGCTCAGTAATATTCACCCACATTTCAGAACAGCAAAGGCTCAACTGGAACAAAGATTCAGTCATTTTCTGTTACAATAGAGATCAGTACAGGAGCACAATGACAGTGTAACAGAGTCTCAGTCTGCAGACTCCTGTTAAATACAGAGCAGTACAGGAGCACAATGACAATGTAACACAGTCCTATCAGTCTGCAGACTCCTGTTAAATACAGAGCACACTGACAGTGTGACACAGTCTCATCAGTCTGCAGACTCCTGTTAAATACAGAGCAGTACAGGAGCACACTGACAGTGTAACACGGTCTCATCAGTCTGCAGACTCCTGTTAAATACAGAGCAGTACAGGAACTCACTGACAGTGTAACAGAGTCTCATCAGTCTGCAGACTCCTGTTAAATACAGAGCAGTACAGGAGCACACTGACAATGTGACACAGTCTCATGGGTGGAATGGTACCACAGTGAAAAAATGAAAATCGCTTATTGTCACGAGTAGGCTTCAATAAGTTACTGTGAAAAGCCCCTAGTCGCCACATTCCGGCGCCTGTCCGGGGAGGCTGGTACGGGAATCGAACCGTGCGGCTTGGCCTGCTTTAAAAGCCAGCGATTTAGCCTGGTGAGCTAAACCAGCCCCTTGAGCTAAACCAGCCCCTAAACCAGTGGTTAGCACTGCTGCTTCACAGCGGTAGCATCCCAGGTTTTATTCCCTGCTTTGGTCACTGTCTGTTCCGAGTCTGCACGTTCTCCCCGTGTCTGCGTGGGCTTCCTCTGGGTACTCCGGTTTCCTCCCACAAGTCCCGTAATACATGCTGTTAGGTGAATTGGACATTCTGAATTCTCTCTGTGTGTAATCGAACAGGTGCTGGAGTTTGGGGACTCGGGGATTTTCACAGTAACTTCATTGCAGTGTTAATGTAAGCGTACTTGTGACAATAATAAAGATTATTATGATTATCATCAGTCTGCAAGATATGGAGAGCTGGGAATTGTCCACGCGAGTAACTGCTCCCGTGAGATCTGAAATAATCAGATGATAATCAGATAACTAATGATTAGTAAAGAGAAAAGGCCCCAAAAATAAAGCAGTCGGCAACAGGACATCAATTAATCTCCACTTACATTGGAGAAAAATGGAACATAACACTGTGTATTTGCTCAACAACTGACCAAATTGACATTCATCTAGAATTAAAAAGAAATAGATTTAAAGTGCCCAATACTTTTTGTTCCAATTAAGGGGCAATTTAGCGTTACCAATCCACCTGCCCTGCACATCTTTGGGTTGTGGGTGTGAGACCCATGCAGACACGGGGAGAATATCTTAATTTAAAATTTCAATAACCTCCAAGACGGGGCTGACGTTTAACATCAGCAGAAACAAACAGTGAAAGTGATGAACAGCAGAATCCCACCCCTGCAATCACATGTAAACTCACTGGTCTCACAATAGGTGCTGTAACTGAGTGAACCCTTTTCACACACAGAGCAGATGACCAGCCCCTCCCCAACATGAGTGCGTTGGTGTGTCTGAGCCTCACTTGTACTTCTCACATTCATAACAAGAGATCATTTAGCAATGTGAACACGTTGATGTGCAGTGAGGGTGCTTAACCGAGTCAATCCCTTCCCACACACAGAGCAGGTGAATGGCCTCTCCCCCGTGTGAACCCGCTGGTGCCTCAGCAGGGTGGATGACTGAATGAATCTCCTCCCGCACACTGAACAGGTGAATGGCCTTTTCCCAGTGTGAGTCTGCTGGTGCCTCATCAGGGTGGATGACTGAGTGAATCCTTTCCCACACATGGAGCAGGTGAACGGCCTCTCTCCAGTGTGAGTGTGTTGGTGTTGCATCAGGTTCTTTCTGCTTTTAAAGCTCTTCCCACAGTCAGAACATTCTAAAGGTCTCTTATTGGAGTGAGCACGTTGGTGTGACTGTAGGTGTTGTGACTGAATGAAATCTTTTCCACACACGGAGCAGATGAACGGCCTCTCCCCTGTGTGACTGCGTCGATGAGTTTCGAGATGGGATGGGTAACTGAATCCTTTCCCACAGTCCCCACATTTCCACGGTTTCTCCATGGTGCCGTGTCCTTGTGTCTCTCCAGGTTGGAAGATAAGTTGAAGTCTTGTCCACACATAGAACACCTGAATGATTTCTCCTCGCTGTGAATGGTGTGATTTTTGTTCACGCTGGTTAAAGCTCTTTCCACAGTCAGTTCACTGGAACACTCTCACTTGGGTGTATGTGTGTCTCAGTGATTTTCCAGTCATACTGATGTTTGAAATCTTTTCCCACAGATTGAAGACAAACATTTCTCCTTCCACATTCAAAGGCAAATGAGATTGAGGTCTTGAATCGAGTGATTCTGTTGAATTTTGTTGTGATGCTTAATTTGAATTTCCCATCTGTAAATCATCCACTTCGAATATCCTATAAATGAAGATTACCAAAGTGAAAGATGTAAATTTCTATCCCACACACCCTCTCTCTCCTCCCTGAGCTGAAATCCAAACCCATCTGCACCATTTCTTTCCTCTAATCCCAGTTTTCTCCCTCTGCCTGTGTTCAGTTCTCCAGCTCCTGTCTGCAGACAGACAATAAAATCAATGGGTCTTATTGGGAGTTTGGGGTCTCCTCTTACCCACCTGAGTCCAGAGCAAGAACCTGCACTGCGCGTGTTCCAGCTCACAATGCCCGAGTTGTGATTGACGGCATCTCTGAACCTACAGGAAGCAGCAGTGGGGCTGGAGGACTGAGCAGGAGCAGCTGGTCCTCCAACCAATCGGAGTGAATGAGGGGCGGGGCTGAGCCCGGATCTCCCTCATTGGCTGAAACACTGCATCATTTTGAAAACTGATTTTTCTCAAACTCCAAGAGAAAAGTGGACTTTTCTGTCTGTGTTCAGAGACACCCTCGAGCCTGCTCCACCATTGAATAAGTACCTGGCTGATCTGACTGTAACGCCCACTACACAGGCTGGTTTGGCACAGTGGCTAAATAGCTGGTTTGTAAAGCAGACCCAGGCAGGCCAGCAGCGTGGGTTCAATTCCCGTACCGGCCTCCCCGAACTGGCGCCTGAATGTGGCGACTAGGGGCTTTTCACAGTAACTTCATTATGGGCTGGTTTAGCACACTGGGCTAAATCCCTGGCTTTTGAAGCAGTCCAAGGCAGGGCAGCAGCACGGTTCAATTGCCGTAACAGCCTCCCCAAACGGGCCGGAATGTGGCGACAAGGGTCTTTTCACAGTAACTTCATTGACGCCTACTCGTGACAATAAGCGAATTTCATTTCATTTTCACATGCAGCGAGCAGGACTGTCCTGGAGCTCAATTATACTCACATTCTGATAATGTTCAGGGTGACTCTGTTCGATCTTGATGTGATCTTTAATTTGAGTTTTCTGTGTAAATCCAGCCATCCCAACCCCCTGTTAAAGGAGTTTGCAGAATGCATCCCTGTCAGTCCAGGATAGAAATTCACATTCTCACCTCCTGCTGACAGGGAGCACCGCGCATGCGCCCTGAATCCGGGCCTCTCACTGCAGACGCGGTTCGCTGCTGCCTCCGCCGCGCAGATACAAACTCGGAACCGGCAGCTTCTTCTTCCGGGGTCAGAGCCGCATCCCTGGACTCACGGACCCTCCCCAGGCTCCGCCTCTCCCTCCATTCCCCTCACCGTCTGTGGATCTGACAAACAAGCTTGTCCCAGCCCGTTGCCCACGTCACAATGCCCGGCGAATGATTGACGGCACCTCCGCGCCAATAGGAAGAAGGGGCGGGGCAGGAGGACCGAGCGGGAGCGGCTGGTTCCCCAGCCAACCGGAGTGAATGAGGGGGCGGGGCTAGGCAGTGACTGACGCAGGCGCAGTGCGGGCGATCGATAAGCGGAAAATTGCGGAAAGCCGGCAGCGGCCCATCTGCCGGGTGTGTGCAGTGTTTTTGTCAACATGTTGTGCAGCACAATCTGGGGAAAAGGGCGTCCTGGACTCCCATTTGAACCGAACACGTCCTCACCGGCCCGTGTTAAAGATCACCATCTTTAATGGGGGCAATGATTGCAGAGACTGGGACAGATAAGAGCATGGAGGGGATTATAGAGGGAAAAAAGATCATGATTTTACCGACAGAGAGAGAGACACAGCATGGAGGAGATGACAGAGAGAGACCAGAGCATGGAGGGGATTACAGACAGACAGAGACCAGAGCATGGAGGAGATTACAGAGAGAAAAAAAACCATGAAGGGGATTACAGACCGAGAGACCAAAGCATGGGGGAGATGACAGAGAGAGAGAGGGGCATGGAGGAGATTAGACTTTGGGGGGGGGGGGGGGGGGGGGCGCGGTGCAAGAGCATGGAGAAATTTGAAAACAAGGATGAGAATTTCTAAATGTATCTGCTTCTTAACTGGGAGCCTTTGGAGGTCTGTGAGCATGAATGAAACTTGGTGTGATTAAGCAATAAAGTTTATGATCTCAGGTTCATAGGGAGGTTTAATGTGGGAGACCAACCAGCCAGACCAGCATTAGAACAGTTCAGTCCACAGGGAACAAAGGAATGGGTGAAGGTTTCAGCAGCAAATGAGCAGAGAGTCTGGTGATGTTACTGAGGTGGAAATAGTGATGATGTAGATATGGGATTATCACAAAATATTTTGGGATATGTATGAACCATAGTTCAGTCTCAGGCTGTTATCGGGGAGATGGGTGGAGCCGGTGCTGAGGAAATGGAGTTTGTAGGAGAGAAGCAAAGACAATAGGATCATTTTTTGCAATGTTTAAATGCAGTAAATGTTTGCTCATCCAGTTCAGTATGTCAGTACGGTGAGTGACTGGGAGAGGAATTTGTAGGTGAATGCGTTGTCAGACACATGCTGCCCTGGTCCTTTATGGTGATGGAGGCTGAAGGCTTGAGAGATTTGTAAACGTCTGGTCAAGCTGTAGATGGATAAAAACCCTTTCCTTCATTCCCTACCTCTCCCACCTCTCCTCTCTGTCACTCTCTCTTCCATTCTCCCTCCTCCTCTAGAAGTCTGAATCTTGTGTTGGCCCAGACCAGTTGGCAGGATTCCTTCCCTGAAGGACATTCCTGAACCAGTTGTGTTTTTATGACAATCCAGCAGTTTTCATGGTCACTTTTTCCGAGTGCTGGCCCCACAAATGACCAAATTCATTCAGCTCAATTTCATTCTCACACTTTTCTGTTTTCTGTCAATTTTACAGGAGGTTGAACATTGGAAAACTGAAACTCAACATCACATCAGAATCTTACATAGTCGCCCAATTCACCATCATCCAAATGCTGACGGATTTTGAACATGGAAGGGAAACAACACCGTTCACAGTGGAAACTGTGCTCAGGTTCTGTGTGGCTGAGATTTCAGCCGATCAGCTGTCCTGTTGAGACAAACGCAGTTACAGCAGAGAGAGAACGTAGAAACGTGTGGACTGTGGGAAGGGATACAATTACCCATTGAAGTGGAAATTCACAGTGACACTCACACAGGGGAGAGATCACTCACTTGCTCTGAGTGTGGGAAGACATTCACTACCTCATCCCACCTATTGACCAATGAGTCCACACTGAGAAGAGACCGTTCAGCTGCTCCGAGTGTGGGAAGGGATTAGCTCACTCGGCCAACCCGCTGAGACACCAGCGAGCTCACACCCATGAGAGACCTTTTAAATACCCAGACTGCGGGAAACACTGTCGAGGTTCTGGGGAACTGATGTCCCATCAACATGTTCACACTGACATGACACCGTTCAAGTGCTCTGGCTGTGGGACTGGGTTCAGACGATCATCTGATCTGACTGTACATCATTGCAGTCACGCCAGAGAGAGGCCGTTCACCTGCTCTGAGTGTGGGAAAGGATTTATTACCTCATCCTACCTGCTGACACACCAGTGCATTCACAGTGGGGAGAGGCCATTCACCTGCTCTGAATGTGGGAAGGGATTCACTCAGTCATCCCACCTGCAGACACACCAGCGAGTTCACACTGGAGAGAGACCATTCATCTGCTCCAAATGTGGGAAAAGATTCACTCAGTCATCCAACTTGCTGACACACCAACGCATTCATACTGGAGATAAACCATTCATCTGCTCCAAGTGTGGAAAGGGATTCATTTGCACAGCCTACTTACTGAGACACCAGCGGGTTCACACTGGGGAGAGACCATTCACCTGCTCCAGGTGTGGGAAGGGATTCAGTCACTCACACAACCTCCAGAGACACCAGTACATTCACACTGGGGAGAGGCCATTCACCTGCTCAGACTGTGGGAAGAGATTCACTCAGAGATATAGTCTTCTGGAACACCAGCGAATTCACACTGGGGAGAGGCTGTTCCCCTGCAGTGAGTGTGGGAAGGGATTCAGTGCCTCATCACAACTGCAGACCCACCAGCGCACTCACACTGGGGAGAGACCATTCAGCTGCTCCTGGTGTGGGAAGAGATTCACTTGTTCATCCCATCTGCAGACCCACCAGCGAGTTCACACCGGGGAGAGGCCATTCACCTGCTCTGAGTGTGGGAAGGAATTTGCTCATTCATCCAACCTGCTGAGACACCAGCGAGTTCACAGTGAGGACAGACCTTTTAAATGTCCAGACTGTGGGAAGTGCTATAAAAGTTCTGAGGAACTGATGTCCCATCAACGTGTTCACACTGATGAGAGACCGTTCAGGTGCTCTGACTGTGGAACTGGGTTCAGACGATCATCTGACCTCACTGTACATCAGCGTATTCACACTGGGAAGAGGCCATTCACCTGCTCTGTGTGTGGCAAAGGATTCACTACCTCATCCTACCTGCTGACACACCAGCGACTTCACACTGGGGAAAGGCCGTTCAGCTGCCCCTTGTGTGGGAAGCGTTTCACTCAGTCATCCCACCTGCTCACACACCAGCGAGTTCACACTGGAGAGAGACCATTTACCTGCTCTCAGTGTGGGAAAGGATTCACTCAGTCATCCAACTTGCTGACACACCAGCGCACTCACACCTGGGAGGAGCTGTCTGATGCCATATGTGAGTAGAGAGTCTATCAGACATACGCCCTTCTGAGACATCAGTGAGTTCATACTGGGGAAAAGATGTATGTGTGTAGGGATTCAGTCAGTTACACAATCTCCTGTTGGACAGTCTTTCACTTGCCCCGTGTGTGGAAATGTTTCAACTGACCTGATGAATCACCAAATTGTTCACACTGGGGGAAAGGCTGGGCAGTGATCTGACGTGAGATTGATTCATTAATCATCTAATCTGTGGACACACCAGCGAGTTCCCACTGAGCTGAGACTGTTCACCTGCTCCATGTGTGGGAAGGGATTCACTCAGTCATTTAAACTTCTGACTGCTCAGTGAATTCACACTGCACAGAGGGTGTTTGTGTGTGTGTGTGTAAAAGGATTTGATCATCATCACAACTGTAAATTTGTCAATTACAAAGTGGAGAGAGGATATTCACCTGCTTCCTGTCTGCAAACACATTTCCTGATAATGGATATCGTTTTGATCAGAGATCCTGGAATTCATTTCAAATTGTTGCAGATTTGCTGTCTTAATGGCTAAATATACTTTTTTGTTTTTACACAATGATTTATTGCTTTAAACAAGCAACAATGAGACATTGGTTCAATGTTTTTATTTCTATCACATATGCCATTCCAGACAGGAACCATGAGATTACTGGATACTGATAGGAGGTCTCATCAGAAAGATCTGGGAGCACGTTATTCTAATCTGATCAATCTGCTCAAAGGTAGACCTGGTCAGGAACACCGAGATTTTATATTGGTCCTTTCTGACTTCAGTCATGTTGTGTTTTTTTTTAATAAACATTTTATTGAGGTATTTTTGGTATTATAACAACAAAATAAACATCTCGCTCCTCAATGTGGATGCTAAGTTGCTGGCGAAGATCCTGGCTACCAGGATAGAGGACTGTGTGCCAGGGGTGATACACGAGGATCAGACAGGATTTGTCAAGGGAAGACAGCTTAACACGAATGTGCGGAGGTTGTTAAATGTTATCATGATGCCGGCGGTGGAGGGGAAGGCGGAGATAGTGGTGGCGCTAGATGCAGAGAAGGTGTTTGATAGAGTTGAGTGGGGGTACCTGCGGGAGGTGCTGGAGCGGTTTGGATTTGGGGAGGGGTTCATCAAATGGGTGAGGTTGCTTTATGAGGCCCCGATGGCGAGTGTAGTTACTAATGGAAGGAGATCAGAGTACTTCAGGCTCTACCGTGGGACCAGGCAGGGGTGCCCCCTGTCCCCCTTGCTTTTTGCACTGGCAATTGAACCTTTGGCTTTGGCGCTGAGGGAGTCGGGGAGGTGGAGGGGCCTGGTGCAGGGTGGGGAGGAACATTGAGTATCGCTGTATGCAGACGACCTGCTGTTGTATGTGGCGGATCCAGAAGGGGGAATGCTGGGGGTGATGGAGCTGTTGGCTGAGTTTGGGGGCTTCCCGGGCTGAATCTGGGCAAGAGCGAGGCATTTGTAGTGCACCCGGGTGATCAGGAGGAGGGAATTGGGAGACTCCCATTTAAGAGGGCAGTGAAGAGTTTCAGATACCTGGGGGTGCAGGTGGCCAGGAGTTGGGGGACTCTCCACAAGCTTAATTTTACCAGGCTTGTGGAGTAGATGGAGGAGGAATTTAAAAGGTGGGACATGGTGCCGCTATCGCTGGCGGGTAGAGTGCAGTCCGTCAAAATGACGGTGCTCCCGAGGTTCTTGTTCCTTTTTCAGTGTTTGCCCATCTTTATCCCTAGGGCCTTTTTTAGAAGGGTGACTAGCAGCATCATGAGCTTTGTTTGGGCGCATGGGACCCCGAGGGTGAAGAGGGCCTTCTTGGAGGGGTGTAGAGATGGTGGGGGGCTGGCGTGACGCAATCTCTCTGGGTATTATTGGGCGGCCAATGTTTCGATGGTGCGCAAGTGGGTGATGGAGGGGGAGGGGGCAGCACGGAAAAGGTTGGAGATGGCGTCCTGTGGAGGCACAAGCCTGGGGGCCCTGGTAACGGCGCCGTTGCCGCTCCCTCCTACGAGATATACCACGAGTCCGGTTGTGTCGGCTACCCTCAAGATTTGGGGGCAGTGGAGGCGACATAGGGGGGAAGTGGGGGGCTCGATGGAGGCTCCGCTAAGGGGGAACCATCGGTTCATCCCGGGGAACATTGATGGGGGGTTCCAGGGTTGGCACAGAGCGGGCATCGGAAAGCTGAGGGACCTGTTTATTGATGGGAGGTTTGCGAGCCTGGGAGAGTTGGAGGAGAAATTTGAGCTCCCCTCAGGGAACATGTTTAGGTACCTGCAGGTAAAGGCGTTTGCTAGGCGGCAGGTGGAGGGATTCCCTTTGCTTCCCGCGAGGGGGGTGAGGGACAGGGTGCTTTTGGGGATCTGGGTCGGGGATGGGAAGATATCTGATATCTACAAGGTATTGCAGGAGGTGGAGGAGGCGTCAGTAGAGGAGCTAAAGGCTAAGTGGGAGGGGGAACTGGGGGAACAGATCGAGGATGGGACATGGACGGATGCCCTGGAGAGGGTTAACTCTTCCTCCTCATGTGCGCAGCTTTGCCTCATCCAATTCAAGGTGCTGCACCGGGCCCACATGTCCGGGTCTAGGATGAGTACGTTCTTTGGGGGCGAAGACAGGTGTGTCCAGCGAATCATACCCATATGTTCTGGGCATGCCCGGCACTGGAGGATTTCTGGAAGGGGGTGGCGAGGACGGTGTCGAGGGTGGTAGGATCCAGGATCAAGCCAGGCTGGGGACTTGCGATTTTTGGGGTTGCGGTGGAGCCGGGAGTGCAGGAGGCGAGAGAGGCCGGTGTTTTGGCCTTTGCGTCCCTAGTAGCCCGGCGGAGGATCTTGCTACAGTGGAAGGATGCGAGACCCCCAAGCGTGGAGACCGGGATCAATGACATGGCGGGTTTTATTAAGCTGGAGAAGGTCAAATTCGTCCTGAGAGGATCGGTACAAGGTTCTTTAGGCGGTGGCAGCCTTTCCTAGACTTTCTGGCTCAGCGATAGGGAACTGGGTCAGCAGCAGTAGCAACCCGGGGGGGGGGGGGGGGGGGGGTTGTTGACTATGTTTATTTAATTTTAATTTATTTTTAAGTTATCTTGTTATTTACTGGGTTTGGGGAGGGTGGGGGGGGGGGGTGCGATATATGCGTTGCTACTGTCTTGGAGGGGGTTATACTTAATATGTTGTTTTATTGTTGCTTGTTACTGTTTGTTATATTTTTTGTTAAATATTTCAATAAAAATTATTATTTTTGAAAAAAACAACAACAAAATAAACAATGTACATGAAACTATAAACATAGTGCAAAAGCCGTCTCCCTCTCTTACAGGTCCCAGCTTTAGTAATGTTGTATTAACCTGACGATAACATCTCAATAAATTCTGGTTACTTGTTTATTAAAACATAACATATTAACCCATTAATTCAGCTGATAAATGATATCATGCTCTTTAGTAGTCTTGTGTGATATCTCTTCATGTCTAATTTTATCCTCAGTGTGACCTCTGAGAACCTGTTTCTATTGTAGGTCCTTAGTTATGTGTGCAAGTGTCATTACTGTTGAAAAATGTTTATTAAAGTTATTCAGATCTTCTCACGTTGCCTCCCTCTGTCTACATTCCCCACCTCGAGGCTCAATAAGATGCTTCCTTTTGTAGCTTTAGAGTTTTCTCTTGCTCAGTACAAACATTTCTATTATATTATTTGCCTTTGTAACCTGTTTACTTGAATTTTTACTTGTAATTGAGTGCGGCACGGTAGCACAGTGGTTAGCACTGTTGCTTCACAGCACCAGGGACCCGGGTTTGATTCCTGCTTTTGTCACTGTCCGTGCGAGTTTGCACGTATTCCACGTGTTTGTGTGGGTCCCTCCGGGTGCTCCGGTTTCATAGAACATAGAACAGTACAGCACAGAACAGGCCCTTCGGCCCTCAATGTTGTGCCGAGCCATGATCACCCTACTCAAACCCACGTATCCACCCTATACCCGTAACCCAACAACCCCCCCTTAACCTTACTTTTTGTAGGACACTACGGGCAATTTAGCATGGCCAATCCACCTAACCCGCACATCTTTGGACTGTGGGAGGAAACCGGAGCACCCGGAGGAAACCCACGCACACAGGGGGAGGCCGTGCAGACTCCACACAGACAGTGACTCAGCCGGGAATCGAACCTGGGACCCTGGAGCTGTGAAGCATTTATGCTAACCACCATGCTACCCTGCTGCCCTTTCCTCCCACAAGTCCCGAAAGACGTGCTGTTAGGTGAACTGGACATTCTGAATTCTCCCTCAGTGTACCTGAACAGGTGCTGGAGTGCAGCGACTGGGAGATTTTCACAGTAACCTCATTGCAGTGTTAATGTAAGCCATGTTGTGACACTAATACAGATTATTATAATTTCCGTAACGTTGTGATCTTTCCAGACACTGGTACTTTAACCCCAGGATTGGTCAGGTTGGATGGGACTGTCCACCTTATGGGACAGGAGGTATTCCTGTGTTAGTGTGTGTGACTGTCGCTCTCTGTGTTTCAGAATGTGGTTGTGTATTCAAAGGTGTGTGTCTCTGCAGACTGTGTGTCTCTGCAGGCTGTGTGTGTCTGCAGGCTGTGTGTGTCTGCAGGCTGTGTGTGTCTGCAGACTGTGTGTGACTGCAGCCTGTGTGTGACTGCAGCCTGTGTGTGACTGCAGGCTGTGTGTGACTGCAGGCTGTGTGTGACTGCAGGCTGTGTGTGTCTGCAGGCTGTGTGTGTCTGCAGGCTGTGTGTGTCTGCAGGCTGTGTGTGTCTGCAGACTGTGTGTGACTGCAGACTGTGTGTGACTGCAGCCTGTGTGTGACTGCAGGCTGTGTGTGACTGCAGGCTGTGTGTGACTGCAGGCTGTGTGTGACTGCAGGCTGTGTGTGACTGCAGGCTGTGTGTGACTGCAGGCTGTGTGTGTCTGCAGGCTGTGTGTGACTGCAGGCTGTGTGTGACTGCAGGCTGTGTGTGACTGCAGGCTGTGTGTGACTGCAGGCTGTGCGTGACTGCAGGCTGTGCGTGTCTGCAGGCTGTGTGTGACTGCAGCCTGTGTGTGTCTGCAGCCTGTGTGTGCCTGCAGCCTGTGTGTGCCTGCAGGCTGTGTGGGTCTGCAGCCTGTGTGGGCCTGCAGGCTGTGTGTGCCTGCAGGCTGTGTGTGCCTGCAGGCTGTGTGGGTCTGCAGCCTGTGTGGGTCTGCAGCCTGTGTGGGCCTGCAGGCTGTGTGGGTCTGCAGCCTGTGTGGGCCTGCAGGCTGTGTGTGTCTGCAGACTGTGTGTGACTGCAGCCTGTGTGTGCCTGCAGCCTGTGTGTGACTGCAGGCTGTGTGTGACTGCAGGCTGTGTGTGCCTGCAGGCTGTGTGTGCCTGCAGGCTGTGTGTGCCTGCAGGCTGTGTGTGCCTGCAGGCTGTGTGTGGCTGCAGGCTGTGTGTGACTGCAGGCTGTGTGTGCCTGCAGGCTGTGTGTGTCTGCAGGCTATGTGTGACTGCAGCCTGTGTGTGTGTGTCTGCAGACTGTGTGTGTCTGCAGGCTGTGTGTGTCTGCAGGCTGTGTGTGCCTGCAGGCTGTGTGTGACTGCAGACTATCTGTGCTGCTTCTAATCAGCTGTAACATAAACCTTCCTCTCTCTGAGCAAATGCTGTTGGTTCACTGAGAATCCCATCCAGTCATTTGAATGGTGCCACTCAGATTCTTCATAAAATCATAGAATCCCTGGAGTGCAGAAGGAGGCTATTTGGCCCATCGTGTCTGCACCAACTCTTCGAAAGACCCCCTTACCAATCCCCTGCCCTATTCCTGCTACACCATCCTAAGGGATAATTTAGCTTGGCCAATCCCCCTAATCTGCACATCATTCGACTGTGGGCAGAAACCGGAGCACCCAGAGGAAACCCACGCAGACACGGCGGGTAATTGTACCATCTCCATACAGTCACCCGAGGTTAAAATCAAACCCAAATCCCTGGCGCAGTGAGGCAGCAGTGCTAACCGCTGTACCACCATGCTGCTACAGGACAGGAAACCTACACCACCTCTAAAATAAAACCAGAATCAGTCCAACCTCAGTCACCGAGCTCCAGTTTGCAGATGCCTGAACTCTGGTAAAGCTATCCAGCTCCATTGATTCTATAACCATTAATACTCTCGCCTCACAAATTTCTCGCAATCTCAGCTCTTAAAATTTCTTCTATTGACAGAATTGCAGATTTCACTATATTTTGTGAAGTGATTTCTGACATTGCTCCTGAACAGCACAGTCTCAGTTAAACAAATAAATCTCACTGATTTAGACATTTAAATAGCGACAATTATTTTACTCTTAACTGGTTATGTGACAAAATTTGAAAAGCATAATAATAGTTTGAGTAAAACACTGCAGAAGCTGGAAATGTGAAGTGAAAACAGAAAGTTGTGGAAATGTGAAGTGAAAACAGAAAGTTGTGGAAATCCTCAGCAGGTTTGGCAGCTTCTGTGAAGAGAGAGAGAGTTAACATTTCCAATGCAATCTGATTCTTCTTCAGAACTGAGTGTTTGCAGCATTGTGGTTTCATTTGACAAACATAATGAATGTGAACTTTGTGGTTCTTACAGATATCTGGCTGTAAATCTGATTTCAGACCTTCCTCTGAACACTTTGCAACCTCAGCTCCAGCTCATTGTCCTTCACTAAAGACCCGGATAGAAAATCCCGCCACAAGATGGCGGCGGTCGCCGGGTGACCCGGGAGGAAGTCCTGCCCACTCCCTCTACCCATACCAAGATGGCCACCCCCAGCACTCAATCTCTGAATGAAACATTCGCCTTCCTCTCCCAAGATGGTGGCTGGTTGCCACGGAAAATCCAGACCTTGATTACCAGCTTCCTATTGGTCCGGAGCTGCCACCCATTACTCCCCAGCCATTTTGGATTGGAGCATGCGCAGTGCGGGTATGAAGCTGGACCCCCCCAATAAGACCCATTGATTTTATTGTCAGTCTGCAGACAGGAGCTGGAGAACTGAACCCAGGCAGAGGAGAGGGAGGGAGAAAACTGGGAGTGGAGGAAAGAAATGGTGCAGATGGTGAGATGGGTTTGGATTTCAGCCCAGGGAGGAGGGAGAGTGTGTGGGACGGGGATTTACAGCTTTGGGAGAACAAGAGAGTAAAAAATGTTCCAGAGAAACTAGAATTGTCTGTTCAGAATTTCTATCCTGGACTGACAGTGATGGCTTTTATAAACTCCTTTTACAGGATATTGGAAGTGGAGCATTGGCCGACAGAAAACTGAAACCAAATATCGAAATCTGACAGTCACTCAATTTTTTAGAATCTGAATATCATCGGCCTTTGAATGTGGAAGGAGAAATGTTTCTTTGTACTGTTTGTGGGGAAAGATTTCAGACATCAGTGTGACTGGAAAAGCACCGCGACACAGACTCCTCGAGTCAGAGTGTTCCAGTGAACTGACTGTGGACAGAGCTTTAACCAGTTACACAGCCTGAAAAAACATTGCACCATTCACAGCGGGGAGAAACCACACACGTGCTCGGTGTGTGGATGACAGTTCTATATAACTGTAACATAATTTCCAAGCTTTTATATTCTATACCCATCCTATGAAGGCAAGCATGCCATAATCTTTCTTTACCACCTTTTCCACCTGTGCTGTCACTTTTAAGGATCTGTGGTCCTATACACCCAGATCTCTCTGTGTATCTATGCTCCTGATGGTTCTGTCATTTATTTTATAGCTCCTACCTGAAATGGATCGACCAACATGCATCACCTCGCATTTGTCTGGGTTAAATTCCATCTGCCATTTCACTGCCCAATTCTGGAGCCCATCTATATCCTGTTGTATTCTCTGACAATCTTCATCACTATCCACAACTCCTGCAATCTTAGTACCATCCGCAAACTTGCTAATCAGACCCGCTACGTTTTTTCCAAATCATTTATATATATTACAAAGAGCAGAGGTCCCAGAACTGATCCCTGCAGAACACCACTCGTGACAGATCTCCATTTGGAAAAACACCCTTTCACTGCTACCCTCTGTCTTCTATGGCTAAGCGAGTTCTGGATCCATCCAGCTAGTTCACCCCTGACCCCATTTGATCTAATCTTTTGCACCAGCCTGCCATGAGGGACCTTTTCAAATGCTTTACTAAAGTCCATGTGGACATCCACAGCCCTTCCCTCGTCAATCATTTTGTCACCTCCTCAAAAAATTCAATCAAGTGAGACATGACCTCCCTTGCACAAACCATGCTGTCTATCACTAATAAGACCATTCACTTCCAAATGTGCACAGATCCTATCTCTGAGAATCTTTTCCAACAATTTTACTATCACTGACGTCAACCTCACTGGCTATAATTACCCGCATTATCCTTGCGACCCTTCTTAAATAACAACATTGGCTATCCTCCAATCATCTGGGATCTCATCTGTGGCCAATAAGGACACAAAGATTTATGTTAGAGGCCCAGCTATTTCTTCTCTTGTCTCCCTCAGTAATCTGGGATAGATGCCACCTGGCCATGGGGATTTGTCTACCTTAATGCTTTTCAACAAACACTTCCTCCCTCGAAATAATGACTTGTTCTAAAGTGTTTGCACATCCCTCTGAGACACCACCAATCAACGTGTCCCTCTCCATTGTGAATACCGATGCAAAATACTCATTAAGGACTTCAACTACTTCCTCTGGTTCAACACATAATTACCCTCTTTTGTCCTGGAGTGGACCAACTCTTTCTCCAGCTACCCTCTTGTTCCTAATATACGTATAAAATGCCTTGGGATTCTCCTTAATCCTATCTGCCAAGGACACTTTGTGACCCCTTTTTGCCCACCTAACTCCCAGCTTGAGCTCTTTTCTACTTTCCTTGTATTCCTCAAGTGCTTCATCTGTTTTTAGTTGCTTTTACGTCACATATGCATCCTTTTCATTTTGACCAGATTCTCAATTTCCCTGGTCATCCATGGTTCCCGAATCCTGCCTTCCCTGTCCTTCCTTTTTACCGGCACATGCCTGTCCTGCACTCCCATCAACTGCTGCTTAAGAGACTCCCACATGTCAAATGCGGATTTACCCTCAAACAGCCTCTCCCAAACAACAGCCTCTAAATCCAGCCGATTCTGGTTGTAGTTAGGCTTATCCCAATTTAGCACCTTAACCCGAGGACAACACTCGTCCTTTTCCATGAATATGCCAAAGCTTACGGAATTGTGGTCACTGTTCGCCACATGTTCGCCTACTACAACTTTGATAACATGGCCGGGCTCGTTCCCTCGTATTAGGTCCATATAGACCCCTATCTAGTCGGACTATCCACATATCGTTCCAAAAAAACCATCTTGGACACAGTTAACAAATTGTTAACAGACCCCTCACCCTCAGGGTTCACCACTCAATGAGGAAAATTAGAGGCTCATGGAAGGGAGGGAAGCAGCAGAGGCAGCTGATCGGATTGACTCAATCTCAGTCACAAAGAAGCTCCACAAGCTCCTCACACGTCTTGTTGGAGGTGAGGATGGAAGAGACAGGGGAGAGCGAGAGTACTTCAAAAGGGACTGGATTGTGTCAGAGATATTAAAAAGGTTCAACACACTGCGTATTTAAAACAAATCTAATTTATTTGACTTTTAGCCAGAATATTAGCCCCTGTACATGGGCTGGAGTTTGTTATCAGCAGAAAGAGACCCAAATGAACATGGTTCAGTCCTGAATGTAACAGCAAAATCAAATCACTGTGGTTACTTGTGGCCACATTGGTGTCTCAGTAGGTGGGATGAAGTGGTGAATCCCTTCCCACACTCGGAGCAGGGGAATGGCCTCTCCCCAGTGTGAATTCGCTGATGTACAGTGAGTTGAGATGATCGCACAAACCCAATCCCACAGCGAGAGCACCTGAATGGTTTCTCCTCAGTGTGAACACGTTGGTGACGGGTCAGTTTCCCAGATCTTTTAAAGCACTTTCCACAGTCTGGACATTTAAAAGGTCTCTTGTCAGTGTGAACTCGCTGGTGTGCAGCGAGTTGAGATGTTCGCCTGAACCCAGTCCCACAGTGAGAGCACCTGAACGGTCTCTCGTCAGTGTGAACACGTTGATGGAACATCAGTTTCTCAGAACTTTTACAGCACTTCACACAGTCTGGACATTTAAAAGTTTTCTTGTTTGTGTGAACTCGCTGGTGTGCCAGCAAGATGGATGATGTAGTAAATCCCTTCCCACATTTGGAGCAGGTGAATGGTCTCTCCCCAGTGTGAATTCGCTGGTGCTTCTGCAGATCGGATGACTGAGTGAATCCCTTCCCACACTTGGCGCAGGCGAATGGCCTCACCCCAGTGTGAATTCGCTGATGTGCAGTGAGGTGAGATGATTGTCTGAACCCAGTTCCGCAGCGAGAGCACCTAAACGGTCTCTCGTCAGTGTGAACACGTTGATGGCACATCAGATTCCCAGAACTTTTATAGCACTTCCCGCAGTCTGGACATTGAAACGGTCTCTCATCTGTGTGAACTCGCTGGTGACTCAGCAAATGGGCTGAAATAGTAAATCCCTTCCCACACTCTGAGCAGGTGAATGGTCTCTCCCCGGTGTGAAGTCTCTGGTGTGTGGACAGTGAGGATGACTGAGTGAATCCCTTCCCACACT
The DNA here is from genome assembly GCF_902713615.1 of Scyliorhinus canicula. Taxonomy (NCBI): domain Eukaryota; kingdom Metazoa; phylum Chordata; class Chondrichthyes; order Carcharhiniformes; family Scyliorhinidae; genus Scyliorhinus; species Scyliorhinus canicula. The sequence goes on from NW_024055428.1 coordinate 100,260, forward strand.
TGGAGCAGGTGAATGGTCTCTCCCCAGTGTGACGGCGTCGATGAATTTCCAGATGGGATGGATAAGTGAATCCTTTCCCACAGTCCGCACATTTCCACGGTTTCTCCTCAGTGTGACTACATTTGTGTCTTGTGAGGCTTGATGATCGAGCGAATCCTCGTCCACACACACAACACGTGTACGGTTTCTCCCCACTGTGAACGATGCTTTTTCCTTCCATGTTCAAAATCCCTTGATATTCAGGATATGATAAGTTGAGATCCTGATGTGACGCTTGATTTCAGTTTCCGGACTTTGAAGACTCCCCTTTGAACACCCTGTGAAACTGATTGAAAACAGAAAATAGGGAGTGAGAGAGAACCCACAAAAACAGGTTGCGAAATTGAGCTGAATGAATCTGGTCATTTGTGGGGCCGGACAGTGAGATGTCTGAGAACACGCACGAACAGACTCAAAAACAGCTTCTTCCCCACTGTCACCAGACTCCTAAATGACCCTTTATTGACTGAGCTCATTAACACTACACCCTGTATGCTTCACCCGATGCCAATGCTCATGTAGTTACATTGTATATCTTGTGTTGCCCTATTATGTATTCTCATGTATTTTCTTGAATTCTGTTTAATTCCCTTTTCTTCCATGTACTGAATGATCTGCTGAGCTGCTTGCAGAAAAATACTTTTCACTGTACCTCGGTACACGTGACAATAAACAAATCCAATCCAATCCAATGTGAATTCATTGGGGGCCTCAACAGATTAGGGTGAATAGTGATTTTTGTCTTCCTGGACAGAACAGTTAAACTACTCCTCGCCAATAACAATGTGCTGAAATTGGATCAAATTGTCCGGGCTTTTAAAGTTGGAGTGTTAACCAGTGGGAAAACTGAGGAAATCCCTTTGCACACGTGAAGTGTGTGAGTGATCTCCCTCTGAACTGCTCCTGAACTGCACATTAGATTAATTAATGACAAAGTCATATTTATTCTCATCCAGTGGAAACATCTTCCTCTTGTCTATCATATCAAACCTTTTCATAATCTTACAGTAAGATGTCTTACAACAACAGGTTAAAGTCCAACAGGTTTGTTTCAAACAGTAGCTTTCAGTGCACTGCTCCTTCCTCAGGTGAATGAAGGTCCACATCATAATCTTACAGGATCAGGTCATCCTTCGTTCCCTTTTCCAGAGAAAAGGTGATGCCCCGTCCAATCTTTCTTGCTGGGTATAACCTGCCAGTTCAGGCATAATTCAATATCTTTTCCTGCATCTTCTCCAGTCCTTCGAGATCCATTTTACAATATGGAGACTTTAACTAATCTGAGCAGCAAACTCACCGTTGTCCTCAAATGCCTGTCTGTTGCAGTATTTTAGTCAATTTACTGTCAGCTGAATGTAAGGTGGGACAGAATAAGCAGTTCCAACGAGTCTGTAACACTGCAGAGCATCTACAAACTTGCCTCTTCCCCTTACTGCTAAACAGTTGACTTTTTCACTCTTAACCTGTCAGTTATGGCATTAAGAATAATGTCAGAGAAAGACTGGATTTCAGCTCGGTTACACTGGGCCAGACTAAATTAGTTCACAGGATTGTTGAGCTAATGTATCCATATCATAAAATGGATCTGGAAGGACTGGGGAAGATACAGGAAAGTATCCATATGGTCTCCACCCGCTTCCATTTCTTGTGTTATTATGAACATCACTGTAAACCATTTCCATGCAGACACAACAGACGCAACAATCACCAGTTCATCACCATCCTGCCCATATTCCAGGATGCGAAACACACTTTCCAGGTGACAATGATTTACTTGTACTTCTTGCTATCCAGTGATGTGTATTCACTGCTCATGATTTGGCCTTCCCTACACTGAGGAGATTAAATCTGGATTGGGTGACTGTGGAACATCACCATTCAGTCTGCAAACATAATCCTGAGCTTCTGATCATTTACTATTTCAATTCCCTGTCCCAGTCCCACTCTGCGCTCGGCCTCCTGCACTGCTCCAATAAAGCTCAAAGGAAACTCGAGGAACAAACCTCATCCTGGATCAGTCAATTTCTGACCTTCCAGACACAACATTCATTTCAGTAATTTCAGATTATAATCATCACTCCGATATTTTTAGACAGTTGGTGCTGGTAATGGTTCTGCTGTTGCCATTTATACCTCACCTGGACCTGTCTTTTATTCTCTTGTCCTATTAGTTTATTTACTTATCTCATTGTCACCCAGATTTGTCTTGCACCATTATCCCCTTTGTCATTTAATCACTTCAGCCTTACATCCTCCCAAACTGTCCCCCTCTGAAATGGCCCAGCAAGCCACTCAGTTCCAGGGCAATTAGGGATGGGCAACAAATGCCGGCTCAGCCAGCGACAGCCACATCCCAAAACACATAAAGGAAAGTTAGCAGTTAGAAAGGCAAATGCAATGTTCGCATTCATTTCAAGAGAGCTACAATACACGATGAATGGGGATGAGAAACATATCAGCCATGATCGAATGGCAGAGCAAACTCCAAAACTCGATGGGCTGAATGACCTAATTCTGCTTCTCTTTTTTTTAATGAGGGGATCTCATAGAAACATTTGTAAAAAAATTGTTGGAATCCATCCCAGACCTGGATACAGATTAATTGATTCTTGGAGGAGACTTCAATTGTGTTCTGGACCCTAAATGGACTGGTCCAAGCTGATTCAACCACAACAAAAACATGAAAAAGGAATGAAACCAGACGGACTACCCGGCATCGACCCAGGCACCAGAAACAACGGCAAACCCAGCAAAAGATTTTTTAAAACTATTCCCATCAGTAGATTGTAAAAGGATTACGGGACACAGATTTAAGATTGTGAACAAGATCTACAGGGGAGATAGGAGGTAGACATTTTACACAGTGAGTGATAACAATATGGAACGCAATGCTTACACACAAAGGTTGATAATCTCCAGATCCTGATAACCCGAATTTGATGTGAGGATTGGTTGTGAGTTTCCTGTCTGCGAATCCCTTTCTCAGCCCCTGTGAAAGAAGTTTACAAAGGCATCACTGTCAGTCCAGAAATGAAATTCAGGAAAGATAAACGTTTCTCCTGGTTTGAGTTTGCTGTGTGTAAATCCTCCCCTACTAATCCCCTGTAAAAGGAGTTTCTAAAATGAATCACTGTCAGTCCAGGATAGAAATTCACAACTTTCTCTCCGCCTGCTCCCAGGTCCAAGATGACCGCTCATGCCCCTCCCTGGTGCACACTGACCTTCGTCATCAGCAGTCCCTCGATTTGACGGTGACATCTACTTGGGGTTGTGAATTTCTACCCTGGGTCTTCATGTGACTGAACAGAGCCACAGAGCTTTGGACACATGGGACAGGATATCCAATGAGACAGTGAAATCTGGAGAGCAGGATTGGCTTCCTATTCTTTCCATCTCTGCCATCGCTTTGCATCGTCAATAAGACATTGGGGCTCAAAGACTAATCCAGTTTGATAGACAAGTTGACTCCATTCTGAACAATGGGGAACAAGCTCCTCCCACTCATTGAAACAACGCCCCGACAAAGATGACAAACGTGCATGCGCCCTGATGCACATCCAATAAAGATGGCGGCCGTTAACCCGAGCCGAACATGAGGAGCTGCAGCTCCGCTCAGTACAAACTGGGTCCCAGAAACTCTTTTCTGAGGTTTGCAGCTTTCAACAGCTTTACACAACGTTTCCGCCCACCCCCGCGATCTCTCGCTCCCTGCATATTGTTAAACGCCTCTCACCGATTTTGGAATTGATGCAGAACGGAGAATTTCACACACAGCCAAAACTTCATTCACTGTAGCGGTGTGAACGGAGAATTCCGGCCTATGTTTCTGTCAGAATATTGCTGGGGTAAAAGAAAAGTAAGAATTTGAATTGTATTTTTGTGTTTGTATTGAGATCTTTCCAACCTTCTTTCTCCAATATAATATAGTTAATTTTTCTTTGATTCTTAGTATTAAAAGTTAGGGCAGCACCACAGCACAGTTGCTTCACAGCTCCAAGTTCGATTCCCGGCTTGGGTCACTGTCTGTGCGGTGTCTGTACGTCCTCCCCGGGTCTCCGTGGATTTCATCCGGGTGCTCCGGTTCCCTCCCATAGTCCAAAGATGTGCAGTTTAGGTGGGTTGGTCATAATCAATTGCCCTTAGTGTCCAAGCTACTGGGTTACGGGGTTAGGGTGGAGGCGTGGCCTTGAGTCGGGTTCTCTTTCTAAGGGCTGGTGCAGACTCGATGGGCCGAATGGCCTCCTTCAGCACTGTAAATTCTATGATTCTATGAAGACGCTCTTCAACATCGCCATTACCCAGACTGCGCATGCTTCAATCACAGCGGGTCCCGCCCATCATTCACTCCGACTGGTTGGAGGACCAGCTGCCCTCACTCGGTCCTCCTGACCTGTCCCATCTCTTCCTATTGGTCGAGAGGTGCCGTCAATCACCCAGGCATTGTGACGGTTACAGATGGTGAGAGCGGCCACAGGCTCCGGCTGACTCGCTGATTGTCCAATAATAACAGTAAGAGTCTCAGTGGGACAATCAGACAATAATAGTGGAGATGGGGCCCAGAGGAGAAACAACAAAGGATTTACTCACTTTGAGAGTAACAAACACTGTATCTGATCTAATAAGAGTCAGACTGCAGTGTGTGAGTGAACACATCATTGGATCCAATGTAGAATCACAGAATCCCCTCAGTGCAGAAGGAGGCCATTCGGTTCAGTGAGTCTGCACCGCCCCTCATTCACTCCGATTGGTTGGAGGACCAGCAGCTCCAGGTCAATCCTCCAGTCCCGCCCCTCCTCTTCCCATTAGTCCAGAGCTGCCGTCAATCACCCGGTCATTGTGACGGTTCCAGATGGTGAGAACGGCCACAGGCTCAGGCTGACTCGCTGACTGGCCAATAATAAGAGTCTCACCAGGATCCTGAAGCACCGCATTGGTTACATCATCAGGGGGGCTCCTGAGCTCCGCTAATCAAAGATGGCGGCCGTGGAACTGGGCCTGACATTCGATAAAAGCTCCGCAGCTGCAAACACGGGACTTGCAGGGACTTATTCCGGCCTTGTGAGCAGCAGGGGGTGTTTATGAAGCCTTCACTCCCTCCCCACCCCGACTCCCGGCTCCATTCCTCCCTCCGCCTCACCGACTCTCAACGCCCCAAACAGCCACTCCCGCACTCGCATACCTCCAAGCAAAGTGACACTGCGCATGCTCCAGAGGCAGCCCAGCATTGCGTTTGCGCACTGGGCTCCTGTGGAGCACAACCACAGCCGCAGTGATTGTTGGGTAATAGCCGCACCATTGACACCAAAAACCTTAAATACAAAATAACTTGGTTATCAATTGATAAAAATAATCAAAAAAATGATTGTCAATGGGTTATCTGCTATTCAGTATTTCTCAAAATGATTAAATGCTGCTCTCCTGTGGCACAATGCAGAACCTAAGGTTTTTTCCCCAATGGGTCCTCCCTCTCCTCCTCAGAAGATGCAAACACTTACTGGGTTCAATCCCAGAATCAGTAATTCCTCCATCTTCTTCCCTCTTGCTCGTGATACTGAATGTTCAATGTTTTCTAGAATGATCCAGCACAGATGTTACTCGGCACACCATGTCTATACTGACCCTGTACAAGAGCTGCCACATTTCCTGGTTAAATTCCATTTGCCACTGTTCTGCCCATATGACCCACCCATCTGTATCATCATGTAATTTAAGGCTTTTCTCCTCGCTAGTTACCACACCAACAATTTTCCATCTGCAAACTTATCGATCATACCATCACATATTTCAAGGCATCGATTTTATATATAATTACTATTGGTGACTGAGGATGCACCGGATCTCTATCAGCACCTGAACCTGTGCTTCCTTCCTTCGAGAGCTTTAATAACTCTGGAGAAACAATGCTGAAAAAGCTGGGGCGGAACTCTCCACCACCTGGGAATCCGGGGGGGGGGGGGGGGGGGGGAATCACACCGCACCAGTCGGCGGGCCCCCCACGGCGATTCTCCAGCCAGCGATGGGCTGACAGGCCTCTCCCGCTGAAGTAGTTTGAACCACCTCTGATGCTGGCGGTAGCAGGTGGCGCAAGCGGGCACGGGGGCCTGGGGAGGGGGACGCGGGGCGGTCGAACCCCAGGGGGTGCCCCCATGGTGGCCTCGCCCGCGATCGGGGCCCACCGATTGGCGGGCGGGCCAGTGCTGTGGGGGAACTCTTTTTCTTCCGCCGCCGCCACAGCCTCCACCATGGTGGAGGCGGAAGACACCCCCCTACCGCAAATGCGCCAGGATGACATCAGCAGTCGCTGATGCTCCGGCGCACACGCGGCCTGATGCCGGCCGGCGAAGGCCTTTTGGCCAGCCGTTCGCTCCGGCTGTCAGGGCGGAAAGGCCGTTCGCGGCGGCCGGCGGGGAGCCAAAAGCCGCTTGTGCCTGCCGGCGGAGCAGGAGCCACTCCGGTGCGGGCTGAGCCCCTAAAGATGTGGAGAATTCCGCACCTTTTGGGGAGGCCCGACGCTGGAGTGGTTGGGGCCACTCCGGTACGCCGGGACCCCCTGCCTTGCCGGGTAGGGGAGAATACCACCCCTGGTGTTCTGGTCAAGGCTAATAAGTGAGTGGTGCTTTGCCTGTCTCTGAATTTACTCCACTCCTGTTCACTCCCCACTTATATAATACGCATTGACCATAATGACTGGGAAGAGTTTAGAACATAGAACGGTACAGCACAGGACAGGCCCTTCATCCACGATATTGTGCCAACCATTTCTCCTAATCTAAGATCAACCTAACCTACACCCCTTTAATTTACTGATGTCCATATGCCCAAAGTCCCGAATGACTCTGACTCCACCACCTCTGCTGGCAGTGCATTCCACGCAACCACAACTCTCGGTGTAAAGAACCTACCTCTGACATCACCCCCATACCTTCCTCCAATCACCTTAAAATTATGTCACCGCTTGATAGCCATTTTCGCCCTGGGGAAAGGTCTCTGGCTATCCACTCTATCCATGCCTCTCATCACCTTGTACACCTCTCTCAAGTCACCTCTCTTCCTTCTTCACTCCAGTGAGAAAAGCCCTCGCTCCCTCAACCTTTCTTCATAAGACATGCCCTCCAGTTCAGGCAGCATCCTGGTAAATCTCCTCTCTACCCTCTCCAAAGTATCCACATCCATCCTATAATGAGGCTACCAGAACTGACACAATATTCCAAGTGTGTCTAACAAGGGTTTAATAAAGCTGCAGCAAAACATCGCGGCTCTTAAACTCAATCCCCCTGTTAATGAAAGCCAACACACTATATGCCTTCTTAACAACCCTATCAACCTGGGTGGCAACTTTGAGGGATCTGTGTATGTGGACCCCAAGATCCCTCTGTTCCTCCACACTTCCAAGAATCCTGCCTTTTAACCCTGTATTCAGCATTCAAATTCGACCTTCCAAAATGAATCATTTCACATTTATCTAGGTTGAACTCCATCTGCCACTTCTCAGCCCAGCTCTGCATCCTGTCAATGTCCTGTTGTAACCTGCATCAGCCCCCAACACTATCTACAACCCCAACCTTTGTGTCATCGGCAAACGTACTAACCCACCTTCCACTTCCTCATCCAAGTCATTTATTAAAAACAACAAAGGGCAGAGGTCCAAGAACAGACCCCTGCAAGACACCACTGGTCATCGACCACCAGGCAGAATACTTTCCATCCACTACCCGCTGTATTCTATTGGCCAGCCAATTCTGTATCCAGACAGCCAGATTTCCCTGTATCTCATGCCCCCTAACTTTCTGAATGAGCCTACCGTGGGGAACCTTATCAAATGTCTTACTGAAATCCATATACATCACATCCACTGCCCAACCTTCATCAATGTGTCTCGTCACATCCTCAAAGAATTCAATGAGGCTTGTGAGGCATGACTGACTATCTTTAATCAAACTATTGTTTTCTAAGTAATCATAAATCCTATCTATCACAATCCTTTCCAATAATTTGCTCACCACAGGCGTAAGACTGATGGGTCTGTAATTCCCAGGGATTTCCCTATTCCCTTTCTTGAACAAGGAAACAATATTTGCCTCCCTCCAAACATCTGGTACTACTCCAGTGGAGAGCAAGGACACAACGATCATCGCCAATGGCGCAGCAATCTCCTCCCTCACTTCCTGTAGTAACCTTGGGTATATCCCGTCAGGCCCAGGGGACTTATCTATCTTGATGCTTTTCAAAATTTCCAGCACATCCCCCTTAATGTCAACCTGTTCGAGTCTATCAACGTGGTTCACACTGCTCTCATGAGCAACAAGGTCCCTCTCTCTCGTGAATACTGAAGCAACATATTCATTTAGGGCCTCTCCCATCTCCTCACACTCGTAGAATGAGTTCCGTCCACTATCCCTGATCAGCCCTACTCTCAGGATATTGGTGCCTGAGATGAACATTTGAACTGTTTCGCACAGTCCTCATATTTCCACATGTTCTCCATGATGCCTGTGTCCTGTGTCTCTCCATGTTGGATGAGCAGTTGAAGCCTCATCCACACAGGACACGTGCATGGTGTCTCTCTGCTGTGAATGGTGTGATGTCAAGCTTTGTAACTGGTTCCAGTTATTATCAGACAGATGGGTGACTGCTAGGAAGGGCAGGCAGGCAGTGCAGGAATCCCCTATGGCTGTCCCCCTCTCTAACAGGTATACCGTTTTGGATACTGTTTGGAGGGATAGCCCAGTGGGGAAACCAACAACAGCAGCCTGAACAGTGGCACCACAACTGGCTCTGCTGCTTAGCAGGGGAGGGCAAAGTGCAGGAGAGCGATAGTTATAGGGGACTCAATAGGAAGGGGCACAAATAGGTGCTTCTGTGGACAGGAAAGAGACTCCAGGATGGTACGTTGCCTCCCTGGTGCCAGGGTCCAGGATGTCTCTGAACGAACACAGGACATCCTGAAGGGGGAGGGTGAACAGCCACAGGGATACCTTCCGGGACAGGTACTGTATAACCTGTACAAGAAGGACGTGTTGCATCTAAACTGGAGTGGCACCAATATCCTGGCTGGGAGGTTTGCTCAAGCCATTCAGGAGGATTTAAACTAGTATGGGGGTGGGAACCAGTGCGCAGAAGGTGTAATAACTGAAGGGGAATTGGAGAACAAAAATAAGAGAACCACATCACCCTGTCAGCTCAAACACAGTGGTTTGAAGAGTATTTGTTTCAACGCCAGAAGTATAGCGGGGAGGCAGATGAACTTTGAGCACTTATTAGTACTTGGAATTACGATGTTGTGGCTATCACAGAGACATGTTTAAATGAAGGGCCGGATTGGCAGCTGAATGTTGGAGGATACAGATGCTTCAGGAAAGATAGAGAGGGATGTTAAAGGGGTGGGGGAGTAGCATTACTGGTTAAAGAGAATATTATAATATTATGAAGGGAAATATACTGTAAATGTCAAAACTCCGAGGAATATAGAAAGTCAGAGAGAGCTGTGTGTGCATGTGCACAGATCTTTGAAGTTGGCAGCACAAATGGACAAGTTACTCAAGAAAGCAGACGGATTGCTTGCCTTCATTGGACAGGGCATCAAGTATAAAAACTGGCAAGTCATGCTGCAGTTGCATAGAACCTTGTTAAGGCCACACTTGGAGTATTGTCCACAATTCTGGTTGCCAGAGTACCAGAAGAAAGTGGAGGCTTTGGAGAGGTGCAGATGAGGTTTACCAGGATGTTGCCTCGTCTGGAGGGCGTTAGCTATGTGGAGAGGCTGAATAGACTCGGACTGTTTTCATTAGAAAGACGGAGGTTGAGGGGTGACCTGAAATAGGTCGACAAGATTATGAGGGGCATGGATAGAGTGGATGGGCAGGCACTCTTTCCCAGGGTGGAGGGGTCAGTCACCAGGGGGCATAGGTTTAAGGTCTCTGGGGAAAAGTTTAGAGGAGATGTGCGAGGCAGGTTTGTTTACGTAGAGGGTGGTGAGTGCCTGGAACGCATTCCCAGGCGAGGTTGTAGAAGCAGATACATTAACGGCGTTCAAAAGGCATCTTGACAAACACATGGATAGGATGGGGTTAGGGATACGGCACAAGGAAGTGCTGAACGTTTTGCCAACGATTGGTATCATGACCGGTACAGGTTTGGAGGGCCGAAGGGCCTGTTCCTGTGTTGTATTGTTCTTTGTTCAAAGACCCTGTTCAATGTGGGAGAAACAGTTCCCGTGTTCGAAATGTGGATGACGTTTTAGCCGATGGTCTGACCTTTCGAACAATATGTAGTCACACTGGAAGAAACCTTGGAAATCTGGGTACTGTGGAATAGATTTAATCAGAGCTGGAGATTCATCAACATGTTTACACTGAGGAGCGACCATTAATGTTCTCCGTGTGTGGGAAGAGATTCACTCAGTTCACCAGCCTCACTTCATCATGGTCAATCTGTACTGGACCGTTTCCAAGTGCAGTATATCTTTCCTGAGGTTTGGTGGCCAGTACAGAACACAGTTCATGGAGGAAAGACAGCAGGAATATCTCTAATCTGTGATTTACAAGGACACATTCTTGGTTCCCAGCAGTTACGTTTCTTCAGTAATTTCTTCATTTTCCCAAAACTACCCTGCCTGTTAATTCTATTATTTCTGATAATTCCATTACTGTAGCTATAAACATCACACATTAGAATTTAATCTGTTCCATTATTCACTCTGGTTTAAGTTTATGTTGAGGTTAATAACAGACAAACTCTGTCCTCTCCCCAATCCGATTACAGTTTCCCATGAGTGGATTCTGTGGAATGGAATGTCTTATCAACATTTCCATGGTGACCTGTCTGCAGTGAAGGAATGTCTAATCAGCGTTTCCATGGTGACCTGTCTGCAGGTTAGGAATGTCTGATCAGCGTTTCCATGGTGACCTGTCTGCAGTGAAGGAATGTCTAATCAGCGTTTCCATGGTGACCTGTCTGCAGGTTAGGAATGTCAGATCAGCGTTTCCATGGTGACCTGTCTGCAGTGAAGGAATGTCTAATCAGCGTTTCCACGGTGACCTGTCTGCAGTGAAGGAATGTCTTATCAGCGTTTCCATGGTGACCCGTCTGCAATGAAGCACCTGTTTGAGTTTCAAACTCAGACGAAACTTCTCTCTCCCATAACACACATTATATCAGACATTGGATGTCAATGTATTTCAGCCACGTTATGTTAATGTCTCCAAAACCCTAAAAAGAGTTCAGATACACAAATGTTTAAATGTGGGAGGACAAGTTGATAAAGTGTTTCAAAAACACATGGGATCCAAGGTTTTATAATTCTGGGTGTGGAGTACAAAAGGACAGAGGTCATGTAAACCTGGACAAATCATTGGTTAGGCTGCAGTTGGAATATTAGATCAGGTTTTGGGGATATTACACCAGGAAACATGTCAAGGCCATGGAGAGGGTATAGAAGAGATTCACTGAGATGATCCCAGGGAAGAGAGGATTTAGTTACCAGGACAGATTAGAGAAACTGGGACTCTGTTCATTCAAACAGAGGCTGACTGGAGATCAGAGGGAGGGGGGTTGATTCCGGCCTCGGGTGACTCTGTAGGGTTTGCACTTCCTTCCCGTGTCTGCGTGGGTTCCTTCCGGGTGCTCCAATTTCCTCCCTCAGTCCAAAGATGCACAGGTTAGGTGGATTGTCCATAATAAGAGACTTCCCCTGAGTGTCCAAAGGTTAGGTGGGGTTCTGGGGATAGGGTGGAGGAGTGGTCCTGAGTGGGGTGCCATATTGGAGGGTCAGTGCAGACCCGATGGGCTGAATGGCCTCCTTCTGCATTGTAGAGATTCTATGGAACAGAAAAAGACACATGAAATATCAAGCAGACTACAACAATGTTCAGGATTCTCACTGTCCCTCTGGGCCTGCAAGGGGGGGGGGGGGGGGGGTGAGGGGGGACAGTGGGGGGACCGGTGATGGTTTCTCTTATCTCTGAATGAAATGTTATTTTTAAAGTGAAGGGTGTCTGTACTGGAGAATCTGAGTACCAAGTGCCAGCTTGAACCATTCTCCAATCAGTTCCAGCACAGCTCCCTCTACGTTGCCCCATGAAACACTCCCAAGGCTGATACAAAATGGTGTTAAAGAGTAAATCTCCCTCGATGATGTCCCCATCAAACACTCCCATGATCGGTATAGCACAAGGTTGGGTACAATGTAAATGGTCCTCTGCACTGTCCCCATCAAACAGTCCCAGGACAGGTACAGCATACCTTCTGGAAATCCAGATAAAGCACATCTACAGGTTCTACCTGTTACTTCCTCAAACATCTTGCTAAATTAGTCAATCACGATTGATTCCCTGAACCCCATTTTCAAACACTGTGTCAAAAGAAAATTCAAATCTCCTCTACCCCTCTGGCTCCTTTGCCAATTACCTTAGACGGACTCACTTTCTGTTAAAGAGCCTGTTAACCACTTTCCCGAAAGTGAACAAATTTAATCAGGAAAAGTCCAACAAATTCAAATATTTTCAGTTTAAAAGTTTATTGATGAAATAGAACATGGTTAAAAAAACTGACGGAAAATTACTTGAGGATCAAAGACAATCAGAGTAACAGGATGTTCACAATGTTCTGGACCCAAATAGTTCCCTTCAGCTCCTCTGTACCCTGTCCCCGTGACTCCCCGCTTTGGACACGGGGGCACTGAACCCTGGGGTCACGTCACTATCAGTACCGGTCACCCTCTCCCATAAAGGTCAGCAACGTCTTAGAAAAAATCAAACTCCCAGTCAACAAATTGAAGGATCACACGACGGGACTTCAGGTTTTATGAGTTTTAATACAACAAACAAACAAACTAGAAGCTACTTTCAGTCAGAACCCTACACATTAAACTATAAACTAGAACCTTGCCCTTTTTCACAATCTAGAAATACACTCCACGATTATAGTTACTCTGCCTTATAAATTGAAACTTAATTGTCTCAGAACCTGTCCAAAGTGATGATTCATTCCCGAGGTTCATTTACTTCAGTTCTTCAACCAAGACACCGAGGAAAAAAAAAGGGAGAATAGAATAGAATGTGAACTAGCAAAATACATAAAAATGGAGAGTAAAAGTTTCTGTGGCTACGTAAAAAGGACATACTGGTGCTGGAGGGTGTGCAGAGGAGATCCATTACGTTAATCCCAGAGCTGAAGGGGTTGGATTATGAGGAGAGGTTGAGTAGACTGGGACTGTACTCGTTGGAATTTAGAAGGATGAGGGGGGATCTTATAGAAACATTTAAAATTATGAAGGGAATAGATAGGATAGATGCGGGCAGGTTGTTTCCACTGGCGGGTGAAAGCAGAACTAGGGGACATAGCCTCAAAATAAGGGGAAGTAGATTTAGGACTGAGTTTAGGAGAAACCTCTTCACCCAAAGGGTTGTGAATCTATAGAATTCCTTGCCCAGTGAAGCAGTAGAGGCTCCTTCATTAAATGTTTTTAAGGTAAAGATAGATAGTTTTTTGAAGAATAAAGGGATTAAGGGTTATGGTGTTCGGGCCGGAAAGTTGAGCTCAGTCCATAAAAGATCAGCCATGATCTCATTGAATGGCGGAGCAGGCTCGAGGGGCCAGATGGCCTACTCCTGCTCCTAGTTCTTATGTTCTTATGTTTGGCTCAAAGGTTTGTCCATTCCAGATAGAGTCAGAAGAATTTAGAATGAGGAACAGAGATCTCGACAGCCACCTCATTCAACACTCTGGGATGTAGATCATCAGCTTTTGGGGATTTATTCACTTCCAACCCCATTAATTTTTCCAGTGCTATTTTTTCACCACTACTAATCTCTGCCAGTCCCTTGGTTCTCTGGTGTTTTGGGGACAATTTCTGTATCTTTCTCTGTGAAGACATTCACACATTGTTTATTTTCTCTGCCATTTCCTTACTCCCCATTATAAACTCTCCTGTCTCTGCCTGGAATGGACCCACATTGGTCTTTGCTAATCTTTTCCTTTTCACATTCATGTAGAAGCTTTTCCAGTCGGTTTTTATGTTTCTCACCAGTTTGCTCTCATCAGTTTCTTGGTCCTCCTTTGCTGAATTCTAATGGCTCTCATGGAATCTTTAACTTTTCTTGTTCGCCACGGTTACATTACTTTTCCTGTTGGGTGTTTGATCCTTAAAGGAATCTATATTTTGAAATATATTTGTATATATGTGAAATACAACTTGCAAAAATCCCAGAGGACCACAGGCTGCTCTCCCCTTCGACAGAGAGCTGACTGGAGGTAATTTAACCCAAGGGTCAGCACACCTCAAGCGACGGGCCTGGTTGAGAAGGCGGGGCCTTCATGAATAAACCCAGCCAGTACGAGAGTTGAATCCTCACTGTTGGCCTTGCTCTGCATCACCAACCAGTTGTCCAGCCAACTGAGCTAACCAGCCCCTGATAAATTAGGTATTCCCTGTACCAATCAGTTTCCCAGTCCACCTCAGACAACTTGCCCCTCATAACCTGATAGTTTCCTTCTGTGAGGAACACCCAGTGGCGTGCAGATGTCTGGTGATGCCCGGGGCAAATCTTGATTGTATGCCCCAAAGCCCCACGTAAATATTTCATTAAATATCACCAAAAAACCTATAGAAAACGTAGTTGCACCCGTTCTAGAGCTATTCACTGACCTCTTTATCTTTAGAACATAGAACGATACAGCGCAGTACAGGCCCTTCGGCCCTCGATGTTGCACCGACATGGAAAAAAACTAAAGGCCATCTAACCTACACTATGCCCTCATCCAATAAACTTTTAAATGCCCTCAATGTTGGCGAGTTCACTACTGTTGCAGGTAGGGCATTCCACGGCCTCACCACTCTTTGCGTAAAAAACCCACCTCTGACCTCTGTCCTATATCTATTACCCCTCAATTTAAGGCTATGTCCCCTCGTGCTAGCCACCTCCATCCGCGGGAGAAGGCTCTCGCTGTCCACCCTATCTAACCCTCTGATCATTTTGTATGCCTCTATTAAGTCACCTCTTAACCTTCTTCTCTCTAACGAAAACAACCTCAAGTCCATCAGCCTTTCCTCATAAGATTTTCCCTCCATACCAGGCAACATCCTGGTAAATCTCCTCTGCACCCGTTCCAAAGCTTCCATGTCCTTCCTATAATGAGGCGACCAGAACTGTGCGCAATACTCCAAATGCGGCCGTACTAGAGTTTTGTACAACTGCAACATGACCTCATGGCTCCGGAACTCAATCCCTCTACCAATAAAGGCCAACACACCATAGGCCTTCTTCACAACCCTATCAACCTGGGTGGCAACTTTCAGGGATCTATGTACATGGACACCGAGAGCCCTTTGCTCATCCACACTACCAAGAATTTTACCATTAGCCAAATATTCCGCATTCCTGTTATTCTTTCCAAAGTGAATCACCTCACACTTCTCCACATTAAACTCCATTTGCCACCTCTCAGCCCAGCTCTGCAGCTTATCTATGTCCCTCTGTAACCTGCAACATCCTTCCGCACTGTCTACAACTCCACCGACTTTAGTGTCGTCTGCAAATTTACTCACCCATCCTTCTGCGCCCTCCTCTAGGTCATTTATAAAAATGACAAACAGCAACGGCCCCAGAACAGATCCTTGTAGTACGCCACTCGTAACTGAACTCCATTCTGAACATTTCCCATCAATTACCACTCTCTGTCTTCTTTCAACTAGCCAATTTCTGATCCACATCTCTAAATCACCCTCAATCCCCAGCCTCTGTATTTTCTGCAATAGCCGACCGTGGGGAACCTTATCAAACGCTTTACTGAAATCCAATACACCACATCAACTGCTCTACCCTCGTCTACCTGTTCAGTCACCTTCTCAAAGAACTCGATAAGGTTTGTGAGGCATGACCTACCCTTCACAAAACCATGCTGACCATCCCTAATCATATTATTCCTATCTAGATGATTATAAATTGTATCTTTTATAATCCTCTCCAAGACTTTACCCACCACAGACGTTAAGCTCACTGGCCTATAGTTACCGGGGTTATCTCTACTCCCCTTCTTGAACAAAGGGACCACATTTGCTATCCTCCAGTCCTCTGGCACTATTCCTGTAGCCAATGATGACTTAAAAATCAAAGCCAAAGGCTCAACAATCTCTTCCCTGGCTTCCCAGAGAATCCTAGGATAAATCCCATCAGGCCCCGGGGACTTATCTATTTTCACCTTGTCCAGAATTGCCAACACTTCTTCCCTACTCACCTCAATGCCATCTATTCTAATAGCCTGGGTCTCAGCATTCTCCTCCACAATATTATCTTTTTCCTGAGTGAATACTGACGAAAAGTATTCATTTAGTATCTCGCTTATCTCCTCAGCCTCCACACATAACTTCCCACCACTGTCCTTGACTGGCCCTACTCTTACCCTAGTCATTCTTTTATTCATGACATACCTATAGAAAGCTTTTGGGTTTTCCTTGATCCTACCTGCCAAAGACTTCTCATGTCCCCTCCTTGCTCGTCTTAGCTCTCTCTTTAGATCCTTCCTCGCTTCCTTGTAACTATCAAGCGCCCCAACTGAAACTTCACGCCTCATCTTCACATAGGCCTCCTTCTTCCTCTTAACAAGAGATTCCACTTCTTTGGTAAACTACGGTTCCCTCGCTCGACCCCTTCCTCCCTGCCTGACTGGTACGTACTTATCAAGAACATGCAATAGCTGTTCCTTGAACAAGCTCCACATATCCAGTGTGCCCAACCCTTGCAGCCTACTTCTCCAACCTACACATCCTAAGTCATGTCTAATGGCATCATAATTGCCCTTCCCCCAGCTATAACTCTTGCCCTGCGGGGTATACTTATCCCTTTCCATCACTAACGTAAAGGTCACCGAATTGTGGTCACTGTTTCCAAAGTGCTCACCTACCTCCAGATCTAACACCTGGCCTGGTTCATTACCCAAAACCAAATCCAATGTGGCCTCGCCTCTTGTTGGCCTGTCAACATATTGTGTCAGGAAACCCTCCTGCGGGCAGCACGGTGGCGCAGTGGGTTAGCCCTGCTGCTGCACGGTGCCGAGGTCCCAGGTTCGATCCCGGCTCTGGGTCACTGTCCGTGTGGAGTTTGCACATTCTCCCCGTGTTTGCGTGGGTTTCGACCCCACCACCCAAAGATGTGCAGGCTAGGTGGATTGATCACGCTAAATTGCCCCTTAATTGAAAGAAAATGAATTGGGTATTCTAAATTTAAAAAAAAAAAAGGAAACCCTCCTGCACACATTGTACAAAGAACGACCCATCTAATGTACTCGAACTATATCATTTCCAGTCAATATTTGGAAAGTTAAAGTCTCCCATAACAACTACCCTGTTACTTTCGCTCTTTTCCAGAATCATCTTCGCCATCCTTTCCTCTACATCCCTAGAACTATTAGGTGGCCTATAGAAAACTCCCAACAGGGTGACCTCTCCTTTCCTGTTTCTAACCTCAGCCCATACTACCTCAGAAGAAGAGTCCCCATCTAGCATCCTTTCCGCCACTGTAATACTGTCCTTGACAAGCAGCGCCACACCTCCCCCTCTTTTGCCCCCTTCTCTGACCTTACTAAAACACCTAAACCCCGGAACCTGCAACAACCATTCCTGTCACTGCTCTATCCATGTCTCTGAAATGGCCACAACATCAAAGTCCCAGGTACCAACCCATGCTGCCAGTTCCCCTACCTTATTTCGTATACTCCTGGCATTGAAGTAGACACACTTAAAACCACCTACCTGAACACTGGCACCCTCCTGCGAAGTCAAATCTGTGCTCCTGACCTCTATACTCTCAATCTCCCGTACCCCAAAACTACAATCCAGGTTCCCATGCCCCTGCTGAATTAGTTTAAACCCCCCCAAAGAGCACTAACAAATCTCCCCCCAGGATATTGGTGCCCCTCAGGTTCAGATGTAGACCATCCTGTCTATAGAGGTCCCACCTTCCCCAGAAAGAGCCCCAGTTATCCAGAAATCTGAATCCCTCCCGCCTGCATCATCCCTGTAGCCACGTGTTTAATTGCTCTCTCTCCCTATTCCTCATCTCACTATCACGTGGCACGGGCAACAACCCAGAGATAACAACTCTGTTTGTTCTCGCTCTGAGCTTCCATCCTAGCTCCCTAAAGGCCTGCCTGACATGCTTGTCCCCTTTCCTACCTATGTCGTTAGTGCCAATGTGGACTACGACTTGGGGCTGCTCCCCCTCCCCCTTAAGGACCCGGAAAACACGATCCGAGACATCACGTACCCTTGCACCTGGGAGGCAACATACCAAACGTGAGTCTCTCTCGCTCCCACAAAATCTCCTATCTGTGCCCCTGACTATTGAGTCCCCAATTACTAATGTTCTACTCCTTTCCCCCCTTCCCTTCTGAGCAACAGGGACAGACTCCGTGCCAGAGGCCCGTACCCCATGGCTTAGGGTACCTGCACAGACTGCTTCTTCCCAGTCCCTCTTACAGTTACCCATCTATCTCCAGTCTTTGGTGTAACTACTTCCCTGAAGCTCCTATCTATGACCCCCTCTGCCTCCCGAATGATCCGAAGTTCATCCAGTTCAAGCTCCAGGTCCCTAACACGGTTTTTGAGGAGCTGGAGTTGGGTGCACTTCCCACAGATGAAATCAGCAGGGACACTGACGGCGTCCCTCACCTCAAACATTCTGCAGGAGAAGCATTGTACTGCCTTCCCTGACATCACCTCTAGATTTAAAAAAAACAAGAAGAAAAAGAAACGAAGAGCTTACCTGATATTCCCTCAAACCCTGCTCCCGGTGAAAGGTAAGCAAATTTAAAGGCACTCACTCACCTTCACGACAGGCCCCAACCTGCCTCTAGGTCATCTCTAAGGTATAGGACGGCTGCCTGAGGTTAAATTGCGCTGTAAGAGTTAGTCAATTTCCCCTTAGCGCTGGGATTCTAGGGATATTGTTCTCTTCTTCAGTCATTTTGCTTTGCAGCAATGGGTGAGATGTTATGTCTCGAAAGTTGTGCCTCCCTCCTCTGCAACCCCCATGGAGAAGGATAAGAGCAGCAACGTCATGGAAATACTGTTATGACCCTTGTGGAAACAAACTACAAACAACCCAACTAAGACCAATATACAAAACTTCACTTTTATATTAGCAATCACACCAAAATCAACGTAAATTAAACATGAATTAACAGGAAAATTGCAATAATATGACCGATAAATTACACATAGCAGATACAAAGACATATCTCACACATTTCTCAGTCAGCCCATTCAGCACGTATCACATTCATTTCAGCCACAATATCCTTCAAAGCGTTGAACTTCTTCAAATCAAATTCCATCTTCATTTCTCTAAAGCTTTAGTACCAAGTCTCATCAAACAACGGCATTACTTCACCCAATTTCCACAAATATAATTTTCACAGTCGACACATTTCCAGATCCCTTCTTCTTCACAAAACCCTGGTCATGTGGGGCCTGTTTGTGCACTATGCCAGTGCAGAAAGGGTCCCCAAATCCAGATATAAAGCTCTGTTCAAGATCCGAGCTCCAGCAGCTTGCAGTCAAGTAGAACATAGAACATAGACCAGTACAGCACAGAACAGGCCCTTCAGCCCTCGATGTTGTGCCGAGCAATGATCACCCTACTCAAATCCACGTATCCACCCTATACCCGTAACCCAACAGCCCCCCCCCCCCCCCCCCCTTAACCTTACTTTTTTAGGACACTACGGGCAATTTAGCATGGCCAATCCACCTAACCCGCACATCTTTGGACTGTGGGAGGAAACCGGAGCACCCGGAGGAAACCCACGCACACACGGGGAGGACGTGCAGACTCCGCACAGACAGTGACCCAGCCGGGAACCGAACCTGGGACCCTGGAGCTGTGAAGCATTTATGCTAACCGCCATGCTACCGTGCTGCCCCTGTCTCTGAGAATCTCCCATTTATAGGACCCTGGGCTTTAAGTATAAAGGGTAAGAGGGCAAAAGTTAAGAGGCCATGATGAATCTTCATAAAATACTGGTTCTGTCCCAAATGGGTGCCCCTGGCCCAAATGTCAAATTCTGGGCACGACAGTTTAGTAAATTGACAACTATAGAGAGGGTGCAGAGAAGAGTTTAAAAATGGATCAAAAGATAAAGATAAAGAATAAATAAAACTCACCCATGGTGGCATTGATTGCCGTTGATTCGGGAGATTTCGCGCCCTTTTTGTTCACCAGGCGCGCAGGCGCGCTCTGGCCGACCGCGGTGCGCAGGCGCGCTCCGGCCGACCGCGGTGCGCAGGCGCGCTCCGGCCGCCCGCGGTGCGCAGGCGCGCTCCGGCCGCCCGCGGTGCGCAGGCGCGCTCCGGCCGCCCGCGGTGCGCAGGCGCGCTCTGGCCGACCGCGGTGCGTGCTCCATTCTCTTCACGCTGCTGCCCCCATCCAATCGATGCCCGGGGCCAGCGCACCGTCGGCCCCCCCCTCTGCACGCCACTGGGAACACCCAGATAAACAAAAGAACCATGCAACCACCAGGGCCCATCTCCATGGCAACGTGGCACGCTTTGGAGGGTTTGAAACAGAAATGGAAAGAACATATCTTCACACTTGCAAACACCCTTCCACCCTTGTGATCCTTGTGCAATTTGAAGCCAGGTATCAGCAACAAGGCTCAAAGAGCATCAGTCCACTGGAGGCAAAGTGGTGAGACCGGCCAGTCCAGCAGAAAGAGACCTTCCGACCATCCCCACTGACCACCTGTCAGAATGAACAAAATGCAGTCCTGGGTGTAGAGCAGAAACAATAACAGCAGAATCCAACCCCTGTAATCGATTGTGAAATTGTTGGTGTCACAGAAGGTCCAATGAAACATGTAATCCCGTCTCACATTGAGAAGTGGATGGCCTCTCCCCAGTGTGAACTCGCTGGTGTCTCCGCAGGTTGGATAACTGAGTAAATACTTTCCCACACCGAGAGCAGGTGAATGGCCTCTCCCCAGTGTGAATTCGCTGGTGAATCCGCAGATGGAATAACCGAGTGAATCCCTTCCTACACGGAGAGCAGGTGAGTGGCCTCTCCCCAGTGTGAATTCGCTGATGTTTCCGCAGGGTGGATGAATCAATAAATCCCTTCCCACACTGAAAGCAGGTGAATGGCCTTTCCCCAGTGTGAACTCGTTGGTGTCCCCGCAGGGTGGATAAATGTGCAAATCCTTTCCCACACTGAGAGCAGGTGAATGGCCTCTCCCCAGTGTGAACTCGCTGGTGTGACTGCAGGGTGGATAGCCGAGTGAATCCCTTCAAACACTGAGAGCAGGTGAATGGTTTCTCCCCAGTGTGAACTCGCTGGTGTGTCTGCAGATTGAATAACTGAGTGAATCCCTTCCCGCACTTGGAGCAGGTGAACGGCCTGTCCCCAGTGTGACTGCGTCGATGAATCTCCAGCTTAGATGGGAATCTAAATCCCTTCCCACAGTCCTCACATTTCCATGGTTTCTCCATGTTGTGTGTCTCCAGGTTGTACAATCAGTTGAAGCCTTGTCCGCAGATACAACACGAGTATGGTCTCTCCCAGCTGTGAATGTTGTTATGTTTTTCAGGCTGTGTAACTGGTTAAAGCTCTTTCCACAGTCAGTTCACAGGAACACTTTCACTCGGGTGTCTGTTGTGTGGGTCTTGGTGCTTTTCCAGTCACACTGATGGTTGAAATCTTTAGCTGACAGTTCGGAAAAAGGTTTCACCTTCTAGATTCAAAGGTTGGAGATATTCAGGTTCCAAGGAATCGAGTAACTGTCAGATTGAGACGTGACGATTGAGATTTCTGTCTGTAATTCTTCCTCATCTAATATCCTGTAAAAACAATTTACAAAATTCATCACTGTCAGTACAGGATAGAAACTCAGAACAGACAATTCTAGTTTCTATGTGACATTTTTTCCTCTCCCTTATTCCCTGAAAGCTGTAAATCTCCATCCCACACACTCTCCCTCCATTCTCATTCTGGTGTATCGCAGTTGAGTAGCACAGTGGTTAGCACTGTTGCTCCACAATTCTAGGGTCCCAGGTTTGATTCCCGGCTTGGGTCACTGTCTGTGCGGAGTCTGCACAGGTCCCCATGTCTGCGCGGGTTTCCTCCGGTTTCCTCCCACAGTCCGAGGACATGCAGGTTAGGTGGATTGGCCATGCTAAATTGCCCCTTAATTGGACAAAATGAATTGGGCACTCTAAATTTATTTTTAAAATAGAAAAAAAAGTCTCGATGAACCAGAGGAGAGAATCCTGAACGTTCAGCAAGATGCCTCCGTCGAAATTCAATCCTTTGAAAACCAGCCGAGTGGCTGGCGGAGGTACTGGAGGATTTGGAGAACCGAGGGTCAGAGAAAGAACATCTGAGTCATTGGCCTGTCAGAAGGTGTGGAGGGTCAGGCTCCCATTAGGGTCTTTGAGGACCGGCTGCCATGCTGGGCGCCATGGTAGCACAATGGCTAGCACTGTTGCTTCACAGCATCAGGGACCCCGGTTCAATTCCCAGCTTGGGTCACTGTCTGTGCAGAGTCTGTATGTTCTCCCTGTGTCTATGTGGGTTTCCTCCGGGTGTTCCGGTTTCCTCCAACAAGTCCCAAACAAAGACGTGTTTGTTAGGTGAATTGGACATTCTGAATTCTCCCTCTGTCTACCTAAACAGGTGCCGGAATGTGGCGACTAGGGGATTTTCACAGTAACTTCATTGCAGTGTTAATGTAAGCCCCCTTGTGAGACTAATAAAGATTATAATGAATGGGCCAAAGGCCCTCTTTCCGTGCTGTAAAATTCTACGACTCTAAAGATAGAGGTGGTATAGGGAGGGAGGGAATGACTTTATAGAGAAACTGCCAAAACCAGAACATTCACCAGCTCTAAGGACTCACTTTAGCTCCCTTTCCAATCTGAAAGCAGCCTGAGCTGGATTTACATTCCCCTTAATTCATCATTGCTGGGTGATAATCCTGTACTTCCTTACCTCACACCACTGTGACAGCACCTTCACTACACAGACTGCAGCAACTGACCAAACATCACCTTCCCAGTTATTCCTGAAGGCACCGCCTTCCCAACCTGGCCCCTTGCCTGAGGTGTGGTGATCCTCAGGTCACATCACCGCCGGTCAGCTCACTCTCCAGGGACCAGGCCCTGCGTCACAGCCGCCATCTTGGGGAAGCAGAGCGCATGCGCTGGCGTCTTGGTGACGCAACACCTGGTGGGCGGGACCTGAAGGTTTCTGTTCCCAGCCGGGTCCTAGTGCCCCACGATAAAATGGTAACAGGTTGTTTAAATGTTTCACCCACCCCCTGGCTGAAGCTGATGTTTGCAGGCTGGAGGTGCCTCTGGATTACGTAGACATTCAGTGTGAGAGGCTGCAGCTTCTATATAGCTACCTGAAGGGGGGTTTTCAAAGGTTGATTACATTTCGTGGTCATTTTCAGTTCATTATCAGGATGTTTGCGTGATATTTTCTTACCCTCAGTGTTTTTTCTTTATTTAAAATACATTTCAGCCGCAAGCTTAATGGTGATTTTTAACGGATGGAAGGTTATTTATTATCACACCCTTTCCCTGGATATTTGAACATCTCAGTCTCTCGTCTCTTTCATACTCACTGACACATACACAGGAATTAGGTAAAGGTCAAGTTGAAGCTATAATGATGAAAATGAATGTAGACTGCAATCTTTACATCGCTGCAGGCCTGTTGTCTTCTTGTTTACCTGATCCTTTAGTTGGAGTGAAGCATTTTTAGAAACAAATAATTCTCATGAGGCTCTGAAGCTTCTTGTAGATGAATAGCCAGGAGGTTGGTTCTCAGGTGGGCTTGGAAGCTGGAATAAGTTCAGTCCTGTGGCTGCACTGGGAGACATTCAGCTCTGCTGGTTCAGCTGGTTCCTGGTGCTTCAGATGCTTCTCACACACACATTTGCTTTGGTTAGTGTTTATTATACTTCATCCCTGACAATTAACTGTAGGGTTAAAACTCTGAGACCCAGAACACCCCGATACAATAGCAGTTTACGATGCTCACTCATGCGTATCTCTGTCCCAATTCGAGCTCATTCTCCTGTGTTCAATACGGCACTTGGAGATCAACAGTCCTGAGATTTCATATTCCTCAAATGCTGGTTCATCCGGACACAAGGAGACATTTAAACTTCACAGGTGGCTGCAACGTTTCCTTATTCAGGTCCATGTTTAAATAAATATTGGTCACAGAATCGAATATTACCCACAGTTTAATGTCCATAATAAACTGTTAAGTTGCAGCCACCTTGACAGAGTTTGTGGATCTTACAGTCTATCACATCTAGTATCCTTGTGCTGAACGTGACAAACTGAATCTACTCTTGGGTCTTATTAAAACAGTACATTGTAGCTGGATGAGGACCTTGGAGCGGTGGGGGGTGGGGGTGGGGGGAGGGGGGGTTTACTCTGGCTGCCGACTGACTTCTGTTCCGTGGTCTTGTCTATTCCCAGTGGCCCTGCAGAGGGAGCATACGATATCCACCGGAATGCTTGATGCCTTCCACAACCAGTGGATACCTCAGCGGACAGAGTGTTTCAGAGACACTGGGAACAATATTCTGGTTCAGTTAGGAAGGTTCCCTACACTTTTGTTGGGGCTTCTAGCTGATTTTGGTCTTCTATTTTGGCTGGACCACATGCTTGGGGAAAGCAAGAGAGGAAAGAAGGTTTGATAGAAACTAGAATGATCTGTTGTGAATTTCTATCCTATTCTTACAGTGATCATTGTTGTAAACTTCTTTTTCAGGCATTAGAACGGGAGGATTGGCAGCTGAGCAACTCGAACCAAATATAACATCAAGATCTGGGCAGCACGGTAGCATGGTGGTTAGCATAAATGCTTCACAGCTCCAGGGTCCCAGGTTCGATTCCCGGCTGGGTCACTGTCTGTGTGGAGTCTGCACGTCCTCCCCGTGTGTGCGTGGGTTTCGTCCGGGTGCTCCGGTTTCCTCCCACAGTCCAAAGATGTGCGGGTTAGGTGGATTGGCCATGCTAAATTGCCCGTAGTGTCCTAAAAAGTAAGTTTAAGGGGGGGGGGGGGGTTGTTGGGTTACGGGTGTGGGGTGGATGTGTGGGTTTGAGTAGGGTGATCATTGCTCGGCACAACATCGAGGGCTGAGGGGCCTGTTCTGTGCTGTACTGTTCTATGTTCTATCTGACAGTCACTCAATTCATTAGGATCTAAATATCACAAACTGTCAATGTGCTTGTCTGTTCTGACTGTGGGAAGAGATTTCAAACATCAGTGTGACTGGAAAAGCCCCGAGACCCACACACACACCTGAGTGAAAGTGTTCCAGTGAACTGACTGTGGAAAGAGCTTCAACCAGTTACACAGCCTGAAAAATCATCTTGTTTCCTCTTGTGGGAGAGTCTAGGACCAGAGGGCATAATCTCAGAGGAAGGGGTCTCAAATTTAGAACCGAGATGAGGAGACATTTCTTCCATCAGAGGGTAGAGAATCTGTGGAATTCTTTAGCTGGGCAATCCTTCTTTATCTGGGAATCAAACTGTTGTCTAATTGTCCCAGCATTTACCAGGCTCCCGTGAAGTACTCCAGCTGCTATTTTAATGCAGACTTCAACAATCTATTTTCAGTAGGTTTCTATTCAATTATTTCATTGTGACTGTCACATAACCACATTTGCAGTCTGGAAACTTTAACCAGCTGTTTTACATTCAATCAGGAACATCACAGTTTTACACCAATCTCTGATTTTACAGAACGGTTCCATCATTCACCATTGTTCTTCCTGACTCTAAACACAGTTGTAAAGGAGCTTCTGTTCCATGCCCAGGAACTCTGAACCATGGAAGAGAACAGCTGGGATATATTCCACTCACACCTCAGGATTAACCCACACGAGGACTTTGCTGACAGTGAAGAAAGATGAAATAGACCAAAGTGTTGTTTGTAAAAGTAAAGTAAATCGCTTATTGTCACGAGTAGGCTTCAAATGAAGTTACTGTGAAAAGCCCCTAGTCGCCACATTCCGGCGCCTGTTCGGGGAGGCTGTTACGGGAATCGAACCGTGCTGCTGGCTTGCCTTGGTCTGCTTTCAAAGCCAGCGATTAGCCCTGTGAGCTAAACAGCCCCTCTCAGTGTGACCCTGAAGGACTGTGTCCAGGCTGAAGTTCTGTTCCTGCCGTATGATTCTCCCCAGATTGTCCTTTCTGAGCTACAGACAGGTGATGTTAAACACAAGTGGAAAAGACAAAAACCTGCAACGTTTCAAACCAAGCTGATTTATTTCACATTTATTCAGAATATTAAACCTCATCAACAGATGAAAACAGTCACAGTGAAACTGATTCACTGCTGAACATGATTAACAGCATCAATAAAGGTAGAATCCAAAATTTGTAGTCACTTGTGAACTCGCTGGTGTGTCAGCAAGTGGGATGACTGAGTAAATCCCTTTCCACAGACATTACAGGTGAATGACCTCTCCCCAGTGTGAATGCGATGATGTTTCAGAAGATAAGATAAATGAGAAAATTCCTTCCCACATATGGAGCAAGTGAACGGCCTCTCCCCACTGTAAACTCTCTGGTGTGTCAGCAGGTTGGATGACTGACTGAATCCCTTCTCACACACAGAGCAGGTGAATGGCCTCTCCCCAGTGTGAACTCGCTGGTGATTCAATAGGTTGGATGAACGAGTGAATCCCTTCCCACACACTGAGCAAGTGAACGGTCTCTGCTCACTGTGAACCTGCTGATGTGTCAGAAGGTTGTATGAACGTGTGAATCCCTTCCCACATTCAGAGCAGGTGAACGGTCTATCCCCTGTATGAAGTTGCTGGTGTATCAGAAGGTTGGATGAATTAATGAATCCTTTCCCACAGTCAGAGCAGGTGAATGGCCTCTCCCCAGTGTGAATTCTCTGGTGGTTCAGTAGGGCAGATGGACGGCTGAATCCTTTCCCACACACAGAGCAGGTGAATGGTCTCTCCCCAGTGTGAGCATATTGGTGTGTTAGTAAATCCTTTTTGTTTATAAAGCTCTTCTCACAGTCAGGACAATTAAAAAATGTGTTATCAGAGTGAACAGGTTGATGTGTCTGCAGGTGGGATGACTGAATGAATCCTTTCCCACACAGGGAGCAGGAGAACGGTCTCTCTCCAGTGTGAATAAGTTGACGTGTCAGCAGATCCTTTTTACATTTAAAACTCTTTTCACAGTCAGGACATATAAATGGTCTCTTATCAATGTGAACAAGCTGATGAGTCACAATGTGGGCTGACCGAGTGAATCCCTTCCCACAAACAGGGCAGGTGAATGGCCTCTCCTCAGTGTGAACTCGTTGGTGTGTCAGAAGGTTGTATGAATGGGTGAATCCCTACCCACAAATGGAGCAGATGAACGGTCTCTCCCCAGTGTGACTGCGACGATGAACTTCCCGTTGTGATGGGTAACTGAATCCCTTCCCAGTCCGCACATTTCCACAGTTTCTCCATGGTGAGGGGTCTTTATGTCTCTCCTGGTTGAAGCTTTGTCCACACACAAATAAGCGTTTAATTTCTCCCTGCAGTGAATGATGTGATACTCTTTTTGAGGCTGTGTAACTGGTTAAAACTCTCTCCACAGTCAGTGGACTGGAAAACTCTCAATGGGGGTGGGTCTCGGTGCTTTTGCAGTCACACTGCTGAAACAGAACAAACCCTTCTCCTTCCAAATTCAAAGATTGAAGATATTGAGCTCTTAATGAATTGAGTGGCTGTCAGATTTCGATATGATGTTTGGTTTGAGTTTTCTGTTGGCCAATCCTCCACTTCCAATATCCTGTAAAAGGAGTTTACAAAAGCCATCACTGTCAGTGGAGCATATAAATTCTGAACAGACAATTCTAGTTTCTCTGGAACATTTTTCCCTCTCTTGTTCCCCCAAAGCTGTAAATCCCCGTCCCACACACTCTCCGTCCTCCCTGGGCTGAAATCCAAACCCATCTCACCATCTCTTTCCTCCACTCCCAATTTTCTCCCTCCCTCTCCTCTGCCTGGGTTCAGTTCTCCAGCTCCTGTCTGCAGACTGACAATAAAACCAATGGGTCTTATTGGGGGGTTTGGGTTCTGACCATTGTCCCCGCTCGCGGCGGCTCTCATTCAGCCTCTGGGAGCCGCACTCACTCTCACTGCGGCTGCGCTCAGCCCGGAGCAGCAACGCGCATGCTCCACACAGAGAGGCCACTTCCGGGGACGGGGCAACTTGCGCCTGCGCGTTCTGACTCCTGAGCATTCTGACTCCTGAGATGGAGATAGGGCGCATTCGGCCTCGCCGGGCATTCCGGGTAGCCTTATCTGCCATTATTCCATTTTATTCCTCAGGGTGATAAATTGGTTCCGGCACTTTTGATGACGTTCGTTGTTTGTACCGAATGTGCCAGCCGCATCGGTGATTTTCTCTCTGATCGGTCCCTGTTAACGGCTGTTTCGGTGGCGATATGCAGCAGGGCGCCTGCGCGGCCGCCATCTTTCTCAGCGGAAATGTGCAGCAGGGCGCATGCGCGGGCATCCAGGAACCGGAAGCCGGAAGAGAGAATCTTGTGAATTTCTTTCCTGGACAGAGAATGAAATTCCTTTGGAAACTCATTTAGAAAGAGGAGGATTTGCCAACGGGAACTTCAAACCAAACATCACATCACATCATCCTCTGACTGAGTTACTCGATTCATCAGGAGCTGAATATCATTGGGAGGTAAAATGGTTTGTCTGTTCTGTCTGAGGACAAAGAGTTCAGATCAGAGTGACTGGGAAAATTTAAATGACCATTCCGGGTTAAATTTGAGACTAATTACACCGATCACATTGGGGAAGTTAAATAACTTGCTGTTGTACTCATTTGTATGCAGGTAAATTTGGAAATGTCCGCATTAGGGGCTGGTTTAGCTCACAGGGCTAATTGCTGGCTTTTAAAGCAGACCAAGCAGGCCAGCAGCACGGTTCGATTCCCGTACCAGCCTCCCCGGACAGGCGCCGGAATGTGGCGACTAGGGGCTTTTCACAGTAACTTCATTGAAGTCTACTCGTGACAATAAGTGATTTTCATTTCATTCATTCATTAGCATACTTGGCAGCTAAACTGGGCAAACTGTTGACCTTGTTAGTAGTGAGAGTTACTATCCGGGTTTTTATTGAAGTTTGTTGTTCCTGTTGCATTTCATTTAGCTCACCGTGGCTGCAAAGTAGGTATTCAGCCTAATCTCAATTTCCAGATTGTGGTCTGTAGCTTTTTAAGTTACATCAATTAAAATGTCTATCGAAATACTTTACAAATGTTCTGAGGGTTTCTGTCAGCATGTCACAGATCCTGACCACCCTCTAAACCACCTAGTCCTTCCCTAAATCTCTGCCCCCTTTTATATGTATCCCTCAACCAAAGGGAATAGGACCTTCCTATCCAATCTATATAGATCACTCAGAATTTAAAAAATACATACATTTATATCTTTTCCCAATTCAGGGGCAATTTAGTTTTGCCAAGCCACCTGACCTGCACATATTTGGGTTGTGGGGGTTAGGGTTGGGGCACACAGATAATGGGAGAATGTGCAAACTCCTTACAGACTATGACCTGGCGCCAGGATTGTACCTGGGTCCCCAGCATGCAGGCACACAGCCACTGTGCCACCATGATCCCCCAGAATTTTATACATTTAGAATAATCTTAATTATTGTCACAAGTAGGCTTACATTAACACTGCAATGAAGTTACTGTGAAAATCCCCAGGTCACCACACTCCGACACCTATTCAGGTACACAGAGGGAAAATTCAGAATGTCCAATTCACCGAACAAGCATGTCTTTCAGGACTTGTCGGAGGAAACCCAAACAGACACTGGGAGAACATGTAGACTGCGCAGACAGTGTCCCCAGTGGGAATTGAACCCAGCACCCTGGCGCAACAGTGCTACCATAAACAGTTCAGCTCAACTCAATATTCTCAGATTAAAGAAGCTGAAGCGCCCAAAGTGGGTCTTGAACCCACGGCCCTGGGATTAAGAGTCCCATGCTCTACCGACTGAGCTAGCTGGGCTGCTTTTCAAAATTTAATTTTGGTCTCCCCTCAGTCTTTTCTGTTCCAAAGAAAACAGCTCCAGTTTATCCAAACTTTCCTCAGAGCAAACATTGTCAATTTCTGGCTGATGTTCTTAAATCCCCTCTGCTCTCTCTGGTGCAATCTTCCTGTGCACAGGAATCTAGCTCTGGCCTACCTAGTCCTGTCCTGCCATTTATCATGTAATCCTTTGCCTTGTTTTCCCTCTAGCTTTCTTCCTTATTCCTCAAGTGTTCAATCATTTTTGTGTCACAGGTAAACTTCTTCTTCATGTTCCTACATTTAATTTCAAATCAATGATGTAAACCAGGAGTGAAGGGCCCAGTACCGATTCCTTGGAAACCGGCACTGGAAACAGCCCTTTGATTTTCTCTGTTCTTTATGGCATGCTAGTGTCACGGGCAAACTAGCTTGGTTGCCCATTCCTAATTGTCCTTAAACTGAGTGGCTTACTAGGCAATTCAAAATTAACGACATTTCAGTGAGTTGGCCAGATCAGGTAATGCTGGTGCAGACTTGATGGGCCGAATGGTCTGCTTCAGCGCTGTAGATTCTATGATTAATTCTGACCATGGGTCACTGTCTCTGTCGAGTTTTCCTGCATCTGCGTAGATTTCCTTCGCGGGTGCTCTGGTATCCTCCCACAGTCCAAAAATGTGCAGATTAGGTGGATTGGCTGTGCTAAATTGTCCCCGGGAGGTGTTACGGGGATAGGGTGGGGAATTCGCCAAGGTAGGGTGCTCTTTCAGAGGGTTGCTACAGACTTCATGGGTCAAATGGCCTCCTTCTGCACTGAGGGGATTCTATGATTCTACATTGGATGCAATGATGTGTTCACTCACACACACTGCAGCCTGACTCTTGTTGGAGCAGACACTGTTTGTTACACTCAAAGTGAGTGAATCCTTTGTTGTTTCCCCTCTGGGCCCCATCTCCACTATTATTGTCTGATTGTCCCACTGAGACTCTCACTGTTATTATTGGACAATCAGCGAGTCAGCCTGAGCCTGTGGCCGCTCTCACCATCTGGAAGCGTCACAATGCCCGGGTGATTGACGGCAGCTCCCGACCAATAGGAAGAGGAGGGGCGGGATTAGAGGACAGACCAGGAGCAGCTAGACCTCCAACCAATCGGAATGAATGAGGGGCGGGGCCGACTGTGATTGAAGCATGCGCAGTGTGGGTAATGGCAATGGAGAAGAGCGTCTTGTTCAGATCTGAAATGAGTGAGAGGCGATTAACAATATGGAGGGAGCAAGAGATCGTGGGAGCGGGCGGAAACGTCGTGTAAAACTGTTTTAAGCTACAATCCTCGGAAAAGTTTCCGGGACCCCGTTTGTACCGAGCGAGCTGCAACTCCTCATGTTCGGCTCGGGTTAACGGCCGCCACCTTTATTGGATGTGCAGGGCGCATGCGCGTTTCTCATCTTTGTCGGGGCGATGTCACAATGAGTGGGAGGAGCTTGTTCCCCATTGTTCAGAATGGAGACAACTTGTCCATCAAACTGGATTAGTCTTTGAGTCCCAATGTCTTATTGATGATGCAAAGCGGTGGCAGAGATGGAAAGAAAAGGAAGCCAATCCTGCTCTCCGGATTTCACTGTCCCATTGGACATCCTGCTCCATGTGTCCAAAGCTCTGCGGCTCTGTTCAGCCACATGAAGACCCAGGGCAGAAACACGCAATGTTGAGTCAACATCACCCTCAAATCAGGGGACTGCTGATGACAAGAGGGTCAGTGTGCAGCGGGGGCATGAGCGGTCATCCTGGACCAGGGAGCAGGAGGGGAGAATGTGGTGAATTTCTCTCCTGGACTGACAGTGATTACTTTTGGAAACTCCTTTTACAGGGGATTAGTAGGGGAGGATTTACACACAGCAAATTCAAACCGGGAAAAATGTTTATCTTTCCTGAATTTTATTTCTGGACTGACAGTGATTCCGTTGTAAACTTCTTTCACAGGGACTTAGAAAGGGATTCGCAGACAGGAAACTCACAACCAATCCTCACATCAAATTCTGACAGCACCATTCGGGTTATCAGGACCTGGAGATTATCGACCTTTGTGTGTCGGCATTGAGTTCAGATCATTACCACGCACTCTGTAAAATTTCTTCCTCATATCTCCCCTGTAGATCTTGCTCACAATCTTAAATCTGTGTCCCATAATCCTTTTACAATCTACTGATGTGAACAGATTTATTTATCTTTTTTCCGGGTTTGCTGTTGTCGTTTCTGGTGCCTGGGTCATGCCAGATGGTCCGTCCGGATTCCACTCCGTTATTGTATATTTATAGCGGTTGAATGGGCTTGGACCAGTCCATTTCCAGATCCAGTACACAAGTGAAGTCTCTGCCAAGCATTGATTGATGTGTATCCAGGTCTGGGATGGATCCCAACAATTTTTTTTACAAATGCCACATCGTCCCAGTTAGGGGCTTAGCCATTCACCAACACCACCAATGTACCTGCCAATGACCCACTGACCACCACGTATCTCCCATTAGTGTCCGCAATGATCTGAGTAACTGAAAGAGGGATCTGTTTATTGATTAGAATTGCAGCACATCGAGCCCTTCCGTCAAAGCCCGAGTGAAACACTTGGCTCCCCGCTCCGCAGTCTGGTCTGATCTCTAACCCGCGAGTGACTCTCCTGCAAGAACACCACCCCAGCATTTGGATTCTTTTGGTGAGTGACAACCCTTGACCTTCACTGGTCCACCCAATCCCCTTGCGTTCCAGGTGAGCAGCTGAATCAAGGGTCTCCGCACCAGCCCCATCATGGAATCAGCCATTTCAAACGTGAGGGACTATCCAGCAAATCTTCAAAAAGTACGGGCCAAGGGTCCACCCAAGATGACCGCCACGTGCACACATCTTCAGAGTAAAACAAAAACAGTTTTATAGTCATCATCAGCAAAGTAACCCCCCTCCCCCATTTTTCACCAACGCCCCACCGAGACACACAGATTGAATCAAACCCCCCCCCCATCTCACTCCCATTCACCAGCTGACTGCTGGTGGGGCAGCTCCTCTCAGGACAACATGAAAATAGAAACACCAATATTGCCTACTTTGAGGATCAAACATACTTCAGAATGCAGTCCCTTAATAGACTCAATTTCCAACGGGGGCCATCCCCCCACCCTCCCCATAGATCTACATTGTGCTTTGTAAAGAAAATCTCGCTTCATCCCCACACAGAAAAACAGATTCTATCAGAAAATGTCAAAAACTATATTGAGGATATCACAACACCCCCCCACCCCACAGGAATGTGGATCTTGTCCAATACAGATAACTGGACCCCAGTCCATGCTTTACAGTAAAGGCATTCGCCTCCTCCAGTGTCTCCAAATGGAAATCTTTGGACTCATTTGTAACCCGCAGCTTTGCCGGGTAAACCGCCCCGAATCAAACTCCTTTCTTACACAGAACAGCCTGAACCTTATTAAAGGCCGCTCGCTTCCTCACCAGCTCGGCTCCCTCATCCTGGTAAATCCTCACTCGGATAACTGAGTGAATCCCTTCCCATAATTACAGGGTACCTCCAGGATATACAACATTCTTCCAACCGCTGCTCCCGCCGCATCCTGAAAGCCACACTCAGTGCCATGCGGTGCCACATGAAGACACTCGACATCTCTCTCCAGCAGCACCGTCTTACTCTCTCTCAAAGCTGGCCCTGTCCCCAGTTTAATTTCATCCTTTGCATCATTCGACATCTTAACGACTTTCTTACAGATGGTAAGGAACGCAAGCTTCAACAACTCATCAACACTACAGCCCATCCCTGACCCTCCACCACTCCCAAACCCTCGTACCCTATTCCTCCCAGTATCAACACTGCTGTCCATCCCAGGCCCTCCACCAGTCCCAATCCCTCGTACCCCATTTCTCCCAGTATCAACACCACAGCCCATCCCTGACCCTCCACCAGTCCCAAACCCTCGTACTCCATTTCTCCCAGTATCAACACCACTGCCCATCCCAGGCCCTCCACCAGTCCCAATCCCTCGTACCCCATTTCTCCCAGTAACAACACCACAGCCCATCCCTGACCCTCCACCAGTCCCAAACCCTCGTACTCCATTTCTCCCAGTATCAACACCACTGCCCATCCCAGACCCTCTACCAGTCCCAAACCCTCATACTCCATTTCTCCCAGTATCAACACTGCTGTCCATCCCAGGCCCTCCACCAGTCCCAATCCCTCGTACCCCATTTCTCCCAACCCCAGCCCTTGCCGCGTGTTCACCATACACAGTGACCTTCCCCTTTCTGAGGCTGAGCATGCTGTTCTCAGCAAACGACTCAGCTTTGTACCCTTGCATCCCCATCTCAATGAATTCCGGGCTCGGCATGATGTTGAACTCTTCTTTCGTCGCCTTCGCCTCTGTGCCCACTTCTTTGGGCAAGAATCCTTCCCCCGTTCCGCTGATCCTTTCATGTTCCTCCAACATTCTGCCTCCAAGTGGACCCCCCCCCCCCGTCTTAATTTTTCTGCCCCCCTCACCCATTCCAACCTCTCTCATTCTGAACTTTCTGCTCGTCACTCTGTCAGGTCTAACCCCGACTTTGTCATCAAACCTGCTGACAAAGTGGGTGCTGTTGTCGTCTGGCGCACTGACCTCTACCTCGCAGAGGCTGAGCGCCAACTCTCTGATACTTCCTCTTACCTCCCCCTGGACCATGCCCAGACCACTGAACATCAAACCATTATCTCCAACACCATTAGTGACCTCATTTCCTCCGGATGCCTTCCCCCTACGGCTTCCAACCTCATCGTCCCCCAACCCCGGACAGCCCGCTTTTACCTACTTCCCAAAATCCACAAAAAGGACTGTCCCGGCAGGCCCATTGTATCAGCATGCTCCTGCCCCACCGAACTTATTGCCTCTTATCTTGACTCCATCCTCACTCCTCTGGTCCATTCCCTCCCCAGCTACATCCGGGATTCCTCTGATGCCCTGCGCCATATTGACAGCTTCCAGATCGTGGGCCCTAACCGCATTCTATTCACCATGGATGTGGAATCCCTCTACACCTCCATCCCACACCAGGATGGCCTGAGAGCCCTTCACTTCTTTCTCGAAAAGAGATCCGGACAATTCCCATCCACCAACACTTCTCCGCCTGGCTAAACTCGTTCTATCTCTCAACAACTTCTCCTTTAACTCATCTCACTTTCTCCAAATCAAAGGTGTAGCAATGGGTACCCGCATGGGTCCTAGCTATGCTTGCCTGTTTATGGGGTATATGGAACATTCCTTGTTCCAGGCCTATCCGGGCCCCCTGCCACAACTCCTTTACCGATACATTGATGACTATTTTGGTGCCGTGTCGTGCTCTCACCCGGACCTGGAAAAATTCATCAATTTCGCTTCCAATTTCCACCCCTCCATCACTTTCACCTGGACAATCTCAGACACTCCCCTTCCTTTCCTTGATCTTTCTGTCTCCATTTCCGGCAATAGACTATCCACTACAAGCCCACTGACTCCTATCTGGACTACAGCTCTTCACACCCTACACCCTGTAAGGACTCCATCCCTTTCTCTCAACTCCTTCGCCTCCGCTTTCCTGCACCTTTCTCCTCTTTGCTTCCCCCTTCCCCTCCCCCCACACCTACAGTTTATCCTCTGATGTTAGTTTCCCTGCTGTTTGACCTTTCACATCTTTTGTCCTGTCTGGGGACTGCCATTTGCAGTCTTTCCCCTTGGGTTCTGTGGCCATTAGCAGCCGGTTTCCCTGGGTTTCTGTGGCTATGACTCATCTTTCATTCTCACTCCACAGTATAAATATTTCCCACTCTCTCTGTCTGTTAGCTTTGACAAAGAGTCATCGGACTCGAAACTCTTATCTCTTTTCTCTCCCTACAGATGCTGCCAGAGTTGCTGAGATTTTCCAGCATTTTCCCTTTCGTTTTGAATCCCTTCCCACACTTGGAGCAGGTGACTGGTCTGTCGCTGGTGTGACTGCGGTGATGAGTCCCCAGCTCACATGGGGACTTGAATCCTGCCCCACAGTCCCCACATGACAAATGAAATGAAAATCGCTTATTGTCACAAGGAGGCTTCAAATGAAGTTACAGTGAATAGCCCCTAGTCGCCACATTCCGGCGCCTGTTCAGGGAGGCTGGTACCGGAATCGAACCCGCGCTGCTGGCCTGCCATGGTCTTGCTTTAAAAGCCAGTTATTTAGCCCTGTCCTAAACCAGCCCCTATTTACACGGTTTCAGCATGCTGCTGGTGTCCTTGTCCCTCCACGTTTGACGATCAGTTGAATAATAAATAATAAACATTATTAGTGTCACAAATAGGCTTACATTAACACTGCAATGGTTACTGAGAAAATTCCTTAGTCACCGCACTCCGCCGCCTGTTCGGAGGGAGAATTCAGAGTGTCCAAATCACCAAACAAGCACGATTTTTGGGACTTGTGGGAGGAAACTGGAGCACCCGGAGGAAACCCACACAGACACAGGGAGAATGTGCAGACTTCGCACAGACAGAGACCCAAACCGGTAATCAAACCCGACTCCCTGGCGCTGAGAATCAGCAATGCTACCCACTGTGCTATCGTGGCAACCTTGTCTCCACAGAGAGCATGAGTACGGTCTCTCCCCGCTCTGAATGGAGTGGTGTTTTTTCAGACTGTGTAATTGGTTAAAGCTCTTTCCACAGTCAGTTCACTGGAACACTCACTCAAGTCGAGTGTGTGTGTATCGGGTTTTCTTACAGTCACACTGATCTTGGAAAATCTTTTCCTACGGACAGACCAGACAAACATTTCTTCTTCCACATTCACAGGCCAATGATATTCAGGTCCTGATGAATGGAGTGACTTTGTTAAATCTGGTTGTGAAGTTTGATTTGAGTTTCCATCTGTAAATCCTCCCCTTCTAACCCCCTATAAAAGGAGTTTACAAAAGCCATCACCGTCAGTCCAGGATAGAAATTCTGAACAGGCAATTCTATTTTCTCTGGAACATTTTTCATTCTCTTGTTCCCCCAAAGCTGTAAATCCCCGTCCCACACACTCTCCCTCCTCCCTGGGCTGAAAACCAAACCCATCTCACCATCTGCACCGTTTCTTTTTTTTAAAATTTGGAGTATGCATTTTATTTTTTCGAATTCAGGGGCAATTTAGCATGGCCAATCCACCTAACCTGCACATCTTTGGGTTGTGGGGAGAAACCCACGCAAACACGGGGAAAATGTGCAAACTGCACACAGACAGTGACCCAGAGCTGGGATCGGACCTGGGACCTCGGCGCCATGAGGCAGTAGTACTAACTACTGCACCACCTTGCTGCCATTCTGCACCATTTCTTTCCTCACTCCCAGTTTTCTCCCTTCCTCTCCTCTGCCTGGGTTCAGTTCTCCAGCTCCTGTCTGCAGACTGACAATAAAATCAATGGGTCTTATTGGGGGGTTTGGGGCCTCCAGCGGGTGTTTGTGAATCCTCCCCACCCACCTGCCAGGGTTTCCTTCCTTGCCATCGGAGAGACCTCTGATTTATTATTCTCCCTTGTGGTCCAGGTCTCTCCCTCAGCTTGACATATTTATTTGTCTGGCGAAAAGGATGGTATCTTTCCTAATGTTCACAATTAAAGGGGTGGGTTCCCATGGAGATGTTTGACATTTCAGGGGACATTAAATTAATAGTGGACAGAGATATGTCTGGTGTTGTTACATGGTACAGATTAGATATATTATTTACGGTTCTGTAATAAAATATATTTATTATGATTTCTCTTCTTTTAATATAAGATTGCAGCTCCGTTATAGATTTCCAGTCATCTCTTCCCTCAGAGGGTTGTTAATCTCTGGATTTCTCTTCCACAGGGACCAGTTGTATCTGGGGGTCATTGAATATATTGAAGCACAAGTTTGACAGATATTTTATTAACAATGGAGTTAAGGGTTACCGGGAACAGGTAGGAAAATAGAGTGAAAGCTGAGATGAGGAGGGATCTCTTCACTCGAGGATGTGGTGAAGCTTTGGAATTCTCTATCCCAGAGGAATGTGGAGCCTCGGTCATCAGGGATGTTCAAGACAAATATTGATAGGTTTCTAGATATTGAGGATATCAAGGGATATGGGGACCGTGTGGGGAAAATGGTGCTGAGGTAGATCGGCCAAGGATCTAATTGAATGGTTAGCAGACTCAGTGGGCCAAATGGCCAACTCTTGCTCCTATTATAATCTGTGTCCTGGTCAGGAAGCAGTGAGCTGAGCTTGGATCTGTCAATCAACATGAATCAGCACCTTCAGGAGAATTAGGAGGGTGAATATCAGATACAGCAGAGTGAGAATGGAGGGAGATTGTGTGGGATGGAGATTTACAGCTTTTGGAGAACGAGAGAGGAAATTATGTTCCATAAGAACTAGAATTGTCTTCTGAGTTTCTATCGTGTACTAACAATGATGATTTTTGCAAATTGTTTTTAAAGGATATTGGAAGAGGAGGAATTATAGACAGAAATCTCAAAGGTCATGTCTCAATGTGACAAACTCAGTCGATTCCTTTTGATCTGAATATCATTGGTGAGAAGGAGAAATGTTTGTCCGATCTGTCGGCTTCCAAAGATTTTAAGTACGAAAAGCACCGAGACTCACACAACACACACCTGAGTGAAAGTGTTCCAGTGAACTGACTGTGAAAACATCAGTGTGACTGGAAAAGCACCGAGACCCACACACCCGAGTGAGAGAGTTCCAGTGAACTGACTGTGGAAAGAGCTTAAACCAGTTACACAGCCTGAAACAAACATCACACCATTCACAGTGAGGAGAGACCGTGCACATATTCTGTGTGTAGACAAGGCTTCCACTGATTGTCCAATCTGGAGAGACATGAGGAGACCCAAAACATGGAGAAACCGTGGAAATGTGGGGACTGTGGGAAGGGATACAGATTCCCATCTGAGCTGGTGACTCATCGACGCATTCACACTGGGGAGAGGCCATTCACCTGCTCTGTGTGTGGGAAGGGATTCACTCGGTTAACCATCCTCAAGTCACACCAGCGAGTTCACACTGTGGAGAAACCATTCATCTGCTCTCAGTGTGGGAAGGGATTCCAATACTTAACCAACCTACGGATCCATCAGCGAATTCACACTGGTGCGCGCCCATTCACGTGCTCTCAGTGTGGGAAGGGATTCACTCAGTCATCCAGTCTGCAGAGACATCAGAAAGTTCACACTGGGGAGAGGCCATTCGCCTGTTCTGTGTGTGGGAAGGGATTCACAGAATCATCCAACCTGCAGAAACATCAGCGAGTTCACACTGGGGAGAGGCCATTCACCTGCTCCCTCTGTGGGAATGGATTCACACGGTTATCCAGCCTGCAGAAACATCGGCGAGTTCACACTGGGGAGAGACCATTCACCTGCTCTCAGTGTGGGAAGGGATTTACACAGTTATTCAGTCTGCAGCGACATCAGCGAGTCCACACTGAGGAGAGGCCATTCACCTGCTCTTAGTGTGGGAAGGGATTACATAGAAATATAGGCAATAGGAGCAGGAGGAGGCCATTTGGCCCTTTGCGCCTTGTAATTGATAATATAGAAAGACGTGTCATTTGGAACATGGAAGTTTGGTAATACCTGATTTAAGAAACAGAAGATAGGGAAAAATCCCACGAAGAGTTAACAGCAGCTGCCAGGAGAGGATTGTAAAATGCAGATAGCTTTGGTCAAGCAGGCTTAGCAAACAAAATAAGCAGGTCTTTCAAGACACAATCAGTGAATTTTAGTATACAGCTAAAAGCAATGTTTCGAACCTCCTTTTTTTAGTTGGGTAAGCAGATGGAAAAGAGTGGATGAGGTTCAGCTGAATTAGGTGACCAGTGTTTAAATGTGAGGCAAATCTTTTAAACTCACCACCAATTGAATCTTTAGTATAAAGCTAAAAACAATATTTCATACCCTCCTTGAAGTTATGCAGCTGGAAAAGAATGGATGAGGTTCAGTTGAATTATGTGACAATTCTAGGTGTGAAATTTTGCTGACATTAGGTGAATATGGAAAGCTGGAGACAATGTGTCTACAAAAACATAAATTAGACCCAAATCAAAGTCAAAATTATGAGCTGGGGACACAATTTGATAATAAATCTATAGAAATGGCAGAATCAAACATCACACCACGTTGAAATCAAAGCATTTTTGAACATCACAAAGGAAACAATCTAATTAGAGATCTATGAGATGAGGTCATGCTCAAAATGAATACTTAGTCGTGTTAGAAACATTTAGATTATAGGTACCTTTTACAATCCAAGTGAAATAAAAATTACTTTACAATAAAGTAATAAAAACTTTAACTGTTATAAAGATATATAAACGAGGGGCTGGTTTAGCTCACTCAGCTAAATCGCTGGCTTTTAAAGCAGACCAAGCAGGCCAGCAGCACAGTTCGATTCCCGTACCAGCCTCCCCGGACAGGCGCCGGAATGTGGCGACTAGGGGCTTTTCACAGTAACTTCATTGAAGCCTACTCGTGACAATAAGCAATTTTCATTTCATTTCAAACGCTGAGAAAGGAGCAGAGAAGAAACAAGAGTCAGCTCTCATAGCTCAGTCATGGGAAAGGGACAGAGCAAAGCAGCCGAGCTAAAACAGCTAATATATCTAATGAAGACCAGAATTTAGAGAGGAGGCAGAGTCAGCTCAGAACCAGCTCTCATAGCTCAGTACATGGGAAAGATGGAGCATAGCAACCAAGCAGAACAGCTAATACATCTGAGGAAGACCAAAAGCTAAAGAAGAGTGATTGTCAAGGTGGGCCTGAAGGTCCCTTCACCCAACCAGGAGAACCCAGAAGCAAAATCTTTTTACTTTTCTGTAAAGGCAGTGATTGCATCTTTTAAAAGAAGAAATATAAGAATAAAATAACTTAAAAGTTTTAACCTGACACAGTGGTTATTACAAAGCCTACTTTACTTAGCAACGCAGGACCCAGGATACCGATGCTACTAAAGTGGTAAGTAGGTAAAATTCTTCGGTGAAGGTATGGGTTATACCGGGGGATAACTTGAAAATATAGTTTGACCTGAATAGCACCCACAGAAGCCTGCATCGGAGTCAGGGAGTGAGAATCCCTGTTCACCATTTAGAATATCGACCCTTTTTGGTATCGGGGGAGTTCTAAGAATAGTGGTGAGTTTTTAACTTCAGCCTGCTCTGCAATTCATTATGATCATGGCTTATCATCCAACTCTTTTCACAGTGACTTCATTGCAGTGTTAATGCAAGCCTACTTGTGGCAATAAAGATTATTATTGTTATTATTAATAAGATGTGCAGGGTAGGTGAATTGGCCACGCTAAATTGCCCCTTAATTGGAAAAAAGAATTGGGTATTTAAAAATTTTAAAAAATCATTAATCTGTCTTGTGAATATCTGGGCCCAAGCACCGATCCCTGCGGTACCCCACTAGGCACGGCCTGCCAGTTTGAAAAAGACCATTAATTCCTCCTCTTTGTTTCCTGTCTGCCAACCAGTTTTTTAAATCCATCTCAATACACTACCCCTAATCACATGTGCTTTAATTTTACACACTAATCTTTTATTTTACTTTGTCAAAAGCCAGCTGAAAATCCAAATATACCACATCCACTGGCTTCCCCTCGTTAACTCTACCAGTTACACACTGGAAGAATTCCAGTCGATTTAGTCAAGCATAATTTCCCCGTCATAAATCCATGCTGACTCTGTCCGATCCTGCCACTGTTTTCTCAGTGCTTTGCTATAAAATCTTTGATAATGGATTCTAGAATTTTCCCCACTGCCGATGTCAGGTTTACTGGCCTATAATTCCCTGTTTCTCTCTCATTTCAAATAGTGAGGTTACATAAGCCACCCTCCAATCTGCAGGAACTGTTCCAGAGTCTATGGAATCCTGGAAGATGACCACCAATGCATCCACTATTATTACAGATTTACATGGGGATCGGTTAGCTCTCCATCCATCAGCATCTCCTATTCCTTTCTCCCTCATGTATGTATCTAGCTTTACGTTCAATGGATTCATGCTGTTCACCTCAACCACTCGCTGTGGCAACGAGTTCCACATTCTCACCACTCGCTGGGTAAAGAGGTTTCCACTGAAATTCCTATTGGATTATTGAATCCCTTCATAATCTCAAAGACATCCACCAGGTCACCCAACAGTCTTCTCCTTTCCAGAAAAAAGCAGCCCCAGCCTTTCCTGAGTGTTAAATGCTCTCAGTTCTGTACATTATTAATCTTTATTGCACCTTATCTAGTGCCTCTATTTCCTTTTTCTAAATGGAGATCACTAACGTTGACACAGCTCCCAGTGTAATCGAACCATCCAGGGAATTATAGACCTGAGCTTTACGTCAGTGGTAGGCAAACTGTTGGAGAAGATACTGAGGGATAGGATCTATTCACATCTGGAAGAAAATAGACTTATCAGTGATAGGCAGCATGGTTTTGTGCAGGGAAGGTCATGTCTTACAAACCTAATAGAATTCTTTGAGGAAGTGAGAAAGTTAATTGATGAGGGAAGGGCTGTAGATGTCGTATACATGGACTTTAGTAAGGCATTTAATAAGGTTTCCCACGGCAGGTTGATGGAAAAAGTGAAGTTGTATGGGGTTCAGGGTGTACTAGCTAGATGGATAAAGAACTGGCAACAGGAGACAGAGAGTAGTGGTGGAAGGGGGTGTCTCAAAATGGAGAAGGGTGACTAGTGGTGTTCCACAGGGATCCGTGCTTGGACCACTGTTGTTTGTGATCTACATAAATGACCTGGAGGAAGGTATAGGTGGTCTGATTACCAAGTTTGCAGATTATACTAAGATTGAGGGGGTTGCAGATAGCGAGGAGGACTGTCAGAGAATACAACAAAATATAGATAGATTGGAGAGTTGGGCAGAGAATTGGCAGATGGAGTTCAATCCAGGCAAATGCGAGGTGATGCATTTTGGAAGATCAAATTCAAGAGCGGACTATACGGTCAATGGAAGGGTCTTGGGGAAAATTGATGTGCAGAGA
The DNA here is from genome assembly GCF_902713615.1 of Scyliorhinus canicula. Taxonomy (NCBI): domain Eukaryota; kingdom Metazoa; phylum Chordata; class Chondrichthyes; order Carcharhiniformes; family Scyliorhinidae; genus Scyliorhinus; species Scyliorhinus canicula. The sequence goes on from NW_024055428.1 coordinate 143,418, forward strand.
GATCTGGGAGTTCAGGTCCATTGTTCCCTGAAGGTGACAACGCAGGTTGATAGAGTGGTCAAGAAGGCATACAGCATGCTTGCCTTCATCGGACGGGGTATTGAGTACAAGAGTTGGCAGGTCATGTTACGGTTGTATAGGAATTTGGTTCGGCCACATTTGGAATACTGCGTGCAGTTCTGGTCGCCACATTACCAGAAGGATGTGGATGCCTTGGAGAGGGTGCAGAGGAGGTTCACCAGGATGTTGCCTGGTATGGAGGGTGCTAGCTATGAAGAAAGGTTGAGTAGATTAGGATTGTTTTCGTTGGAAAGACGGAGGTTGAGGAGGGACCTGATTGAGGTCTACAAAATTATGAGAGGTATGGACAGGGTGGATAGCAACAAGCTTTTCCCAAGAGTGGGGGTGTCAGTTACAAGGGGTCACGATTTCAAAGTGAGAGGGGGAAAGTTTAAGGGAGATGTGCATGGAAGGTTTTTTACGCAGAGGGTGGTGGGTGCCTGGAACGCTTTACCAGTGTAGGTGGTAGAGGCGGGCACGATAGCATCATTTAAGAAGCATCTAGACAGGTATATGAATGGGTGGGAACAGAGGGAAGTAGACCTTGGAAAATAGGAGACAAGTTTAGATAAAGGATCTGGATTGGTGCAGGCTGGGAGGGCCGAAGGGCCTGTTCCTGTGCTGTAATTTTCTTTGTTCTTTGTTTCCAGTTTGTTTCTATCCTTCTGGATGGAAAGTACGGGGTGTGCTTCCTGCAGGAAACCCATTCCGGGTGACGACGCTCAGTGGACCCTGGAGTGGCAAGGAGGAGTCTTCATGAGTCACCTGGCCCACGTTCGGGCGGGGTGGCTATCTTGTTGGCTCCACATTTTCAGCCAGAGATCTTGGGGGTCAAGGAGCCAGTGCCAGGCCGTCTGCTGCGCCTGAAGGTCCGTTACAGGGCAGTGCTGATCCACTTTCTAAACGTGTACGCTCCGGCAGAAGGACCGCAGCAGTGGACTTTCTTTGGAAAAGTGTCCACTCTTTTTGCCACCATTCCGGTGGGCGAGTGCATTGTCCTCGGAGGAGATTTTAATTGCACCCTCCAGGACAAGGACCGTGGTGGTGTCCAGCGCAGCTCGGCGGCGGTGGTGAAGTTGAGGGACCTGGTTAGGTCCTTTGACTTGGTGGACGTCTGGCAGACTCTCCATCATGAATTGCGGGCGTACACTTATGTGCGGCCTCCGTTCAGAGCATCCAGAATCGACCGTCTTTACATTTCCAAGACGTACTTGCCCAGCGTTCCGACGACTTCCATGGAGCAGGTGCCGTGCTCGGATCACCACCTGGTGTGGGCGGGGTTCGCCCCGTCCCGCGCTCAGACACGGTCTGCGCACTGACACTTTAACAACCTGCTGCTGGAGGACGAGCGGTTCCTGGAATCGTTCCACTGTTTCTGGGCCGGCTGGAGAAGGAAGTGGGGTGACTTCCCCTCCTTGAGGCTATGCTGGGATGTGGGCAAGACTCACGTCCGCGCCCTCTGTCAGGGGTACACGAAGGGGTCTATGGCAAGGCGGAATTCCACGATCGCCAAATTGGCTGAGAAACTCCTCGATCTGGAGTCACGTCTTGCTCAGCCCGATGAGGACCCGGCCCTGCGGCTGGTGTACAGAGAGGAGGGACACGCTGTGGGACCTGCAACTTGCCGGGTCCCGGGGCGCGTACGTGAGGTCGCGGATCCGTCTCCTGACAGATATGGACCGCGGCTCCCCCTTCTTCTACTCGCTGGAAAGAGGGCTGGGGGCCCGTCGGCAGATTTCTACGCTGCTGGCCGACGACGGGTCCCTCGTCTCGCATCCAGAGGGGGTCAGGATCCTGATTAGGGATTTTTATTCCAACCTATTCTCTCCAGATCCATCCAGCGAGGACGCTTGCAGAGTTCTGTGGGAGGACCTGCCGCAGGTCGGCCCGGAGGGCGCTGGGAAGCTCGATGATCCCATCAACCTCCAAGAGCTGACCAGCGCCCTGGACAGTCTGTCACGGGGAAAAACCCCAGGGCTGGACGGGCTGACCGTGGAGTTCTGGGATGTCCTGGGGAGCGACTACGCGGGGGTCCTGGGGGAATGTATTGCGACCGGGGAGATGCCCCTTTCGTGGCGCAGGGCCGTCATTGCCCTGCTGCCCAAGAAGGGGGATCTCCGCCAAATTAAGAACTGGCGACCGGTCTCCCTCCTCAGCATGGATTCCAAAATCTTTGCCAAGGTGTTGTCTTTACACCTTGGCCCCGTGCTGGACCACATGATCCACCCTGACCAATCCGACACAGTCCTGGACCGCACAATGTTTGATAACACCCACCTGGTGCTGGGACATTATTCATTTCTCCCAGAGGACTGGTGTGTCAGGCGCCTTCCTGTCTCTTGACCAGGAGAAGGCGTTCGACAGGGTGGGGCACGAGTATTTGCTCGGGACTCTGCGAGCTTTCAGGTTCGGATTGCATTTTGCCGCCCGGATCCGATTACTGTACGCTGCTTCGGAGCGTCTGATTAAGGGTAACGGGTCCCTGACGGCGCCCCTTCGCTTTGGGAGAGGAGTGCGTCAGGGCTGCCCCCTGTCCGGCCAACTTTATTCTCTCTGCTTGGCGTCTTTCCTGTGCCTCCTGCAGAGGAGGTTAATGGGGCTGGTTCTGCCCGAGCCGGACATGGAGGTGGTCCTTTCGGCTGACGCTGATGACGTGCTTCACATGTTCACTGACTCCGGTGACCTGCAGAGGATGCAAGAGTGCCAGGCTGTCTACTCCGCCGCGTCTTCCGCACGGATCAACTGGGCTAAATGTTCTGGACTCCTGGTCGGTCCGTGGCAGATGGACCCCCTCCCGGAGGAGCTCAGGCCCTTCAACTGGAGTCGGACCAATATCCTGTACTTGGGAATCCATCTTTGCCCAGCAGAGGAAGCCTGGCCGGCGAACTGGCAGGAGCTGGAGACCAAGGTCACCACTTGCCGGAGATGCTGGACAGGGCTGCTCCGAGTGCTGTCCTGCAGGGGTCGAGTTCCCGTCATAAACGAGCTGATTGCCTCCATGCTGTGGTACCGGCTGGTCACTTTGACTCCTCCCCCTGATTTTGTCACACGCATCCAGAGAACCCTGCTTCGGTTCTTCTGGGACAAACGATTGCACGGGGTCGCTGCGGAGGTCTTGAATCTCCCGATTGCGGAGGGCGGACAGGCGCTGGTGTGCCTTCGCAGCCAGATTGCGACTTTCCGCCTCAGACGCTGCAGTGATACCTGTACGTTGAGCCTCCTCCACGATGCTGTGCCCTGGCGACGTATTTCTTCTGCCAGGTGCACGGCCTGAACTATGACGCGCAGCTCCTGTTCGTTAACCAGGGTCTTTTACCAGGACCTCCTCAAAGTCTGGAACATGGTCGCCACGCGCCGCAGCTCTCCCCTGTCAGGAGTACTGGCCCTCGCGAGGGAGTCGTTGCTCAGGAATCCGCACCTCCACCAATTTCCATTCCAGTGGCTGGTGGAGCGGAGGGCTGTGGATGCCGGGGTGACCAGGATTGGGGACGCGCTGGGCGGCGGAGGGCGGGCTGGCTGACACCCCACGAGCTAGCCGAGCGCGGGGCAGTGTCTGGTACATGGCCAATGCCATCCAAGGCCTCAAAACGGCCGTGCTCGTCCCCGCGGGCATATTGGAGCTAAAGACGGTGTGGTTGTGCGGTGGCATCCCGTCTGAGCGGACCCCTGCTCGGACAGAATTTCACATTGGTTCCAGGCCCCTACGCACCCGCCGGGCGCCGGCACTGCTGCCTCATGCAAATACCCTCCGTGGCATTTCGCACTGCACGGAGGGGTTGCCTGTACGGCCTGCTGTTGCACACCTTCCACCTCCTTCCTCTTGCCCGCCGTCTGGAGACGCCTTGGCGTGCCTCATTGCCGTCTGGCGGCAGAGGTCCCTGCTGGGGTCCCTCTATAGAGGCGTCATCCCCATAAAACTTGGGGACCTGGGGTGGAGGGTGCTGCACATGGCAGTGCCGTACAACTATCGGATTCACCACTTCGCGGCTCTGCCAGAGACTTGCTCCTTTTGTGGCCTGGTGGAGACCGTGGAGCACGTTTATGTTGTCTGTCCCAGGCTGCACCCCCTCTTTGATTTCTTGACGTTGTTGTTGAGGTTTTATTTGCACTTCAGCCCCACGCTCCTGATCTACAGACATCCGGTGTGGCGAGGGGCAGGGAAGGCGGAAGACGTCCTTATGAACCTGCTCCTGGGCCTGGCCAAACTAGCCATTTATCGGTCCAGGCAGCGGGTGAGCGAGGGGGTCGTCCAGCCCGACTGTCTGCCCCTCTTCCGCGGCCTCGTTCGTGGCCGGCTGTCCCTGGAGAGGGAGCATGCGGTGTCCACGGGCACACTGGAAGATTTCCGTGCTCGGTGGGCACCGCAGGGGTTGGATTGCCTTATCTACCCCGATTTTCACACTCTAATTTGACGGGTGTTAGATAAGTTTCTGTTCCCTTGTTCCTTTTGGGTTGTGCTCCACTCGTTTTAGCAGCACCCCCTTCTTTTGTTTTATCCATTATTTGCTTTATGTTCTTTTGCTTAGTTCTTTTCACACCCAGCATCATGTTAAGGCAGATGCTGGCTTAATCCTGCACATGAACATAAATGTGCAGGTCTCAAAACTCACAAAAAAAACCGAACATCAACTAAAGCAGTGAAGCCCCAAAACAGCTTCAGTAAAACCTCCCGGCCGAGCCCAGCATCGGCACTGCGCATGCTTCAGCTCACCATGCCCAGGGAGTGGTTGACGGCAGCTCTTGTCCAATAGGAAGAGAGGGGCTGGACTGGAGGATCGAACGGAGTGGCTTGTCCTCCAACCAATCGGAGTGAGTGGGGGGCGGGGCTGGGCCCCGGTGTCTCCCACGTGATTGGAGCATGCGCAGTGCCGATGACAGTTGACGATTCAGGCAGTAGTATTGAAATACTCCGCTGGTCATATCTCGCCCGCTGAGGTATGAGGGAGGGATGGAGCCGGTGGATGGGTCGGGAGGTTTCATAAACACTCTGTGTGGGCCCCAATCCCCGAATACGAAGCTCGGATACGACAGTTGAACCGGCGAACGCTGCTCGGGCTTTTCCCCGAGACAGGCCCCGATGGCCGGGCGCATGCGTAGGGAGCGAGAGGCCTGGCTTTGCTCCGCCTCCCATTCACTCTGATTGGCTGGAGGACCAGCCGCTGTCGGTCAGTCCTCCAGGCCCGCCCCCTGGGCTGGAGCAAACCTTTCAGAATCATCCCACAGACAGAAGTCTTCCAACACCAGGTTAAAGGTTTGTTTCAAATCAATGACACTGCTCCTTCCTCAGGTGAATAAAGCGGTATGTTCTATAAACATATATATAGACAAAGTCAAAGATGCAAGACAAGGCTTTGAATGTGAGCATTTGCAGGTAATTAAGTCTTTACAGATCCAGAGACGGGTATATCCTAGTTTGTGGACTATTAGAATAAATGTACATTTCTATAAAACCTTGCACTGCCACTGGACCTTCTGAAGTCTTTTAGAGACAATGGAGTACTTTTGAAACATATTCACTGTTGTAATATAAGATGCTGTAAGTATGCATGTTGGATTGGATTTGTTTCTTGTCACGTGTACTGAGGTACAGTGAAAAGTATTTTTCTGCAAGCAGCCAACAGATCATTAAGTACATGGAAGAAAAGGGAATAAAAGAAAATACATAAGAGGACAACACAAGGTATACAATGTAACTACATAAACACCGGCATCGTATGAAGCATACATGGTGTTGTGTTAATGAGGTCAGTCCATAAGAGTGTCATTTAGGAGTCTGGTAACAGGCCCGGGTTACCGGCCGCCATCTTTACAGAGGACAAGGTGCTGCAGGGTGCATGTGCTGCGAGCCTGGACCGGATACCAACTCTCCCGGATTGACTGACTGGAGTCTCCAGGATTTTATTTTATTCGGAGTCACTGGCTGGGCCAACATTTATTGCGCATCCCTGATTTTCCTTGAACTGAGTGGCTTTCTAGACCATCTCGGAGGGCATTTAAAGAGTCAACCACATTGCTGTGGTTTGGAATCGTGTCGGCTAGACCAGGTAAGGATGGAAATTTTGTTTTCCATTCATTCATGGCAGTGTTCTTCAAACTTTTATTCCGGGGATCCATTTTTACCAACCGGCCAACCTTCGGGCCCCAACCCAACCGATATTCGCGCTGCACACCAGCCGGCCTTCGTGACACACGCTGGCCGACCTGCACGACCCACCATTTTCTCTTACCTTGTTTGCTGCTGATAAAAATGGAGGAAATGGTTTTGGGTCCCTTTGGCCCTCGTACACGTTCCTCCAATGGAACCTGTTGGATGAAGGTGAAGCCTTCCTGTGTCGGAAAATATGGAGTCTCCATCTGTCCAAAGTTCTGCATGTTTTTTCTGTAAATTTTTACCAAATAAATCCCCCCTGAACTTGTTTTAAAAAAATGAAATGAATAAAAACCACTCCAGAACTTGTAAAAGAAAAAGTTGCAATGGTTTAAAAAAAAATAGAGGCAGCACTGCGCATGCATGCCCGTTTATCGGCACGCATGCGTATTCTGCGAGCATGTAAAAACATCGGCCGCATTGCGCATGCACGCACGATGATCAGGCACGCATGTGCAATGCAGCCGATTTTTTTTTTTACATGTTCGCAGAATATGCATGCGCGCCAGTCATCGTGCGTGCAAGCGCAGTGCACCAACTTTTTTTAACGGTTTGCGGCCCCTTGCAGCCGGCATTATTCAAAGCCGGCTGCTGCACAGGAATTTGAGCGATCGGGAGCGTCGCGGTCAACGGCTACATGACCCTTCCGACATACGCCCGCGACCCCCCCCCCCCCCCGTGGGTTGCACCCCCGACTTTGAAGAACACTGATTCACGGGATGTTGGTGTCGGTGGCTGGGCCAGCATTTATTACCCTTCCTAATTGCCTTTAAACTGAGTGCATCTCAGACAGCACTTTAAGAGTCAACAAGCTGACTGTGGATCTGGAGTCACGTGTAGGCCAGACCAGGTAAGGATAGAAGATTTCCTTCACTGAAGGACATCAGTGAATCAGATGGGTCTTTACAGCAATTGACAATCGTTTCAGGGTCTTCAGTAGACTTTAATGAATTCAAATGTGACCTTCTGTCTTAAGAAGATTCATGTCTGGAAAATCATTAGGGCAGTAAAGAAGATTTTTATGTAATTTTCTTTGACCATTTCTCTTCAGTGGATATAAAAATTTTGAAAATGGGATAAAGGTCGTTTGGCTGACAGTCAATCACTGTCCTGTAAGGTAATGAGTCCTTTTGCTTCCCAATTGGCCGAGGAAGGCAGTGTGTCACAAGGATGGATGTGTTGACCGATTAAAGGCTGGAGGATGGGGGCAGGTCATATGATCAAATCTCCAGGAATACATTTGATCAAGTTGGTGAGGAGAGAATGTTGTGAATTTCTATCCTAAACTGACAGTGAGGTTTCTGCAAATTTACAGGATAATGGAAGTGGAGGTTGAACAGACGGGAAACGCAAACCAAATGTCACATCGCGATCTGACAGAGTCACTCGATTCATCAGAACCTGAATATCAGCAGCATCTGGGTGTGGAAGGTAAAAGGTTTGTCTGTTCTGTCTGTGAGGGAAGATTTCAGGTCTCAGTGTGACTGGAAAAGCCCCGAGATTCACAAATCCTGGTTAGGCCAAATCTAGAGAACTGTGTTCAGTTCTGGGCAACAAACCTGAGGAAGGATAGAATGGCCTCGGAGGGAGTGCAGCACAGATTTACCTGAGTGATATCTGAACCCCCGGGGTTATATTAGACATGATGGCACAGAGAATGGCATTTGGCCCATTGAATCCATGCTAGCTCTTTGGAGCAATCCCGTCAGTCCCATTCTCCTGCTCTATCCCTGTTTTCTTTTGAAATCAAATGATTCATTGTGTCTATTTTCAAACTCCCTCATAGGCAGCAAGTTTCAGGTAATTGTCGCTCGCTGTGTAAAAATATATCTCATATCACCTCATATCTCCTGTACCTTTTACATACAAACTAGGATCAGGCCACTCGGCCCCTCGAGACTGCTCAGCATTCAAAAATATTGTGGCTCATCTCATTCTAACCTCAACTCCATATTCCTGCCTACCCCTGATAACCTTTCACCCCCTTGCTCATCACGCTCTGCCTTAAAACTATTCAAGGACTCTGCATCCGCTGCCTTTTAAGGACTCGAGTTCCAAAGTCTTATAACCCTCAAGAGAATAAAAAATCCTAATTTCCATCTTAAATGGGCGACTCCTTATTTTGCCACAGTGACCCCCGTGTCCCAGATTCTCCCACAAGAGGAAACATCCTCTCCACATCCACCCTGTCAAAACCCTTCAGGGTCTTATATTGTTCAATCCAGGTTTTACCCAAAACTTTAAATCTGTGTCCGGGCTGCTTGTACGATCAGTGAATGGAAACAGAGTTTCTTTGTCCACCCGATGGAAATCTGGCATAATCTTGTGGACCTGAATCAAATCTCCCCTCAATCTCCTTTGCTGGAACCATTCTGGTAAATCTCCTCTGCACCTTCTCCAAGAACCTTCACATCCTTCCTGAAGAGTGGTGACCAGAGCTTTATAAAGATTCATAGAATAGAATTAGAACGATAGAATTCCAACAGTGCAGAAGGATGCCATACGGCCCATCGGGTCTACACCGATTCTCTGAAAGGGCACCCTGCCTCGGCCCACACCCCTCCCCTGTTCCTGCCACCCCATAGCCCCACCTAACCTGCACATCCCTGGACACTAAGGGGCAATTTATCAAGGCCAATCCACCTAACTTTCTCTTCTTTGGATTGTTGGAGGAAACCTGAGCACCGGGTGGAAACTCACGTAGACACGGGGAGAAAGTGCAAACTCCACACAGTCACCAAGGCCAGAATTGAACCCGGGTCCCTGGCGCTGCGAGGCAGCAGTGTTAATCACTGTGCCACCAGAAGCATAGTTTCAGTATCAATATTACTCTTGATGAAGCTCAGATCGAATTTGCTTTGCCAAATACTCTGTTAATATGTCTTGTAGATATACAAAATCCACCTTCGCCTCTTTCTCTCTCCTCCCAAAGAGGCCAGTGGGTTTTATAACAATCCAGCCGTTTTCATGGTCACTTTTTCCCAGAGCCGGCCCCACAAGTGACCAGATGCATTCAGCTCAATTTCATAACCTGCCTTTGTGTTTTTGTGGGGTCTCTCTCATTCCCTATTTTCTGTTTTTAAATCAGTTTCACAGGGTGTTCGAAGGCGAGGATTCAAAGTCCGGAAACTCAAACCAAACATCACATCAGGATCTGACAGAGTCCTCAATTTATCATATCCTGAATATCAGCGGATTTTGAACATGGAAGGAAAAAGCATTGTTCACAGTGGGGTGAAACCGTACATGATTTGTTTGTGTGGACGAGGATTCGCTCTATCAGACCTCACAAGCCACAAATGCAGTCACACCGAGGAGAAACCGTGGAAATGTGCGGACTGTGGGAAAGGATTCACTTCCCCCTCCAAGCTGGAAACTCATCAACGCAGTCACACTGGGGAGAGACCCTTCACCTGCTCCAAGTGTGGGAAGGGATTCACTCAGTCATCCACTTTGTCCACACACCAGCGAGTTCACACTGGGGAGAGACCATTCACCTGCTCAGAGTGTGGGAAGGGATTTTCTTTTTCAACCCACCTGCTGAGTCACCAGCGAGTTCACACTGATGAGAGACCGTTTCATTGTCCAGACTGCGGGATGTGCTATAAAAGTTCTGGGGAACTGATTCGCCATCAACGTGTTCACACTGACGAGAGACCGTTTAGGTGCTCTTACTGCGGGACTGGGTTCAGACAATCATCTGACCTCACTGTACATCAGCGAAGTCACACTGGGGAGAGGCCATTCACCTGCTCAGAGTGCGGGAAGAGATTCACTCGATCATCTGACCTGCAGAGGCACCAGCGAATTCACACTGGGGAGAGGCCATTCAGCTGCTCCAAGTGTGAGAAAAGATTCTTGCGATCATCTGACCTGGAGAAGCACCAACGAATTCACTCTGCGGAGAGAACATTCAGCTGCTCCAAGTGTGGGGAAGGATTCACCCAGTCATCCGACCTGCTAAGTCACCAGCGAATTCACACTGATGAGAGACCGTTTCAATGCCCAAACTGCGGGAAGAGCTATAAGAGTTCTGGGGAACTGATGCATCATCAACATGTTCACACCGATGAGAGACCGTTTAGGTGCTATCATTGTGGGACTGGTTTCAGGCGATCATCTCACCTCACTGTACATCAACGAATTCACACTGGGGAGAGACCATTCACCTGCTCCTGGTGTGGGAAGGGATTCACTCAGTCCTTCAACCTGCAGAAGCACCAGCGAATTCACACTGGGGAGAGGCCATTCACCTGCTCCCAGTGTGGGAAGCGATTCACTGAGTCATCTGCCCTGCAGAAGCACCAGCGAGTTCACACTGGGGAGAGACCGTTCACCTGCTCCAATTGTGGGAAGGGATTCGGCACTTCATCCCACCTCCTGAGACACCAACAGTGCCACAAATAACTGCAGTAATTGAATTTTGCTGTTACTCACATTCAGGACTGAACCATGTTCATTTGGGTCTCTTTCTGCTCATTTACAGGGGCTAATATTCTGGCTAAAAGTCAAAAAAATTAAATTTGTGTTAAATGCGCACTGTTGAAACTTTTTAATATCTCTGACACAATTTAGCTCCTTTTGAAGTACTCTCGCTCTCCCCTGTCTCTTCCACCCTCACCCCCAACATGAAGTGTGAGGAGCTTGTGGAGCTTCTTTGTGACTGAGATTGAGTCAATCCGATCAGCTGCCTCTGCTGCTTCCCTCCCTTCCACGTGCCCACCGGACCAAACTGTCTCTAAATTTCATCCTTTCCCGAGCCCTGAACCCACATCTTTCTCTAGTTTCTCTCCCATCTCCTCTCATGCCCTCTCAGAGCTCATCTTGTCCATGAGACCCAGCTCCTGCTCCATCGACCCTATTCCCACTGAGCTACTGATCAGCCAACTACCCTGTGTCCACGGATATTGTCAACATTTCTCTCTCTTCAGGTACTATCCCTCTGTCCTTCAAATCTGCCATCATCACCCCCTCCTCTATAAAACATACTCTTGACCCTGCCATCCTTACAAATTACTGACCCATCTTCAACCTCCCTCTCCTCTCCAAACTCTTTGAACATGTTGTCACCTCCCAAATCCTTGCCCATCTTTCTTAGAACTCCTATGTTTGAATCCCTTCAATCAGGTTTCTGCCCTGTCACAGTAATGAAATACAAGAGACAAACAGAATCTTACCTGGAGAGAAAGACAGACAATTTGGGAACTTAGATCCAACACAGAAGTGTTAATAAGACCAGAAGACAAGGGTAGCAGCACAGTCATTATCGAGAGACAACAATACCTGCTGGAGTCGGACAGACAACTAAACAACACAAATCACAACACCAAGCTCCTTCGATCAATCTACCCGAGACAGGAAGGAGAATTGGAGACAGACTGGAAGAACTCAAATATTCCAGACACATTAACCAAAAACAACAGCTGGAACCAAGGGAGTTGTACCGGCTCCCTAAAATACCCAAAAACATGGACAGGACCAGGGAAATACCACCAGACAGACCCATTGGATCAGAGTGACTGAGAAATCCTGCAGATTCATAGAATTTACAGTGCAGATGGAGGCCATTCGGCCCATCGAGCCTGCACCAGCCCTCGGAAAGAGCACCCTACTTAAGCTCATGACTCCACCCTAGCCCCATAACCCAGTAACTCCACCTAACCTTTTTTGGACACTGAGGAGCAATTTAGCATAGCCAATCCACCAAACCTACACAGCTTTGAGCGGTGGGAGAAAACTGGAGCACCCGGAGGGAACCCACGCACACATGCGGGGAATGTGCAAACTCCACACGGTTACCCTGGAATTGAACCCAGGTCGCTGGAGCTGTGAGGAAGCAGTGCTAACCACTGTGCCACCATGCTACACCTGTGGCGGGAGAAACAGATTTGGAAACACTTTGTGGATCTGCAAACCCTTCACCATCAGTGTCAGCTCCCTGGTTTGCAGCTGCGGAGCTTCTTCCTCCCTCCCGGGAACAGGCCCAGGTTAACGGGCACCATCCTGCTTCACACACTGGAGGGTGGTTCACATCACAGGATGGGGGATAATAAATAAGAGCTGACACTTTGCACTCAAATCAATGAGGACTCTGATCTCTGACAAGGAAGGAAACCCTGGCAGGTGGGCGGAGAGGATTCACAAACATCCGCTGGAGGCCCCAAACCCCCCCAATAAGACCCATTGATTTTATTGTCAGTCTGCAAACTGGAGCTGGAGAACTGAACCCAGGCAGAGGAGAGGGAGGGAGAAAACTGGGAGTGGAGGAAAGAAATGGTGCAGATGGGTTTGGATTTCAGCCCAGGGAGGAGGGAGAGTGTGTGGGACGAGGATTGACAGCTTCGGGGAATGGAGAGGAAAAAATGTTCCCGAGAAAGTAGAATTGTCTGTTCAGAATTTATATGCTCCAGTGACAGTGATGATGTTTGTAAATTCCTTTTACAGGATATTAGAAAGGAGGATTTACAGATGTGAGACTGAAACCAAACATCATCTGGCAGTCACTCAATTGATCAGGACCTGAAAATCCTCAGACTTTGAATGTTGAAGGAGAAATGTTTGTCTCTTCTGTCTGTGAGAAACAACTTTAAATACCAGTGTGACTGGAAAGATATCGAGACCCACACAACACACACCCGAGTGAGAGCGTTCAGTGAATTGACTGCGGAAAGAGCTTCAACCAGTTACACAGCCTGAAGAAACTTCACAGCGAGGAGAAACTGTACACGTGTCCTGTATGTGAAGAAGACTTCAACTGATCATCCAACTTGGAGAGACACAAGGACACTGGCACCATGGAGAAACCATGGAAATGTGAGGACTGTGGGAAAGGATTCAGTTATCCTTCCCTGCTGGAAAACCATCGGCGCATTCACACTAGGGAGAGGCTGTTCACCTGCTCTGTGTGTGTGGGGAGGGATTCATTCAGTCATCTGGCCTTTGGTCTCACCAGCGGATTCACACTGAGGAAAAGCTATTCATCTGCACCTCCTGTGGAAAGAGGTTCAGGCATTCTTCAGCACTCACTGTACATCAACGCACTCACACTGGGGAGAAGCCGTTCGTCTGCTCCGAGTGTGGGAAGGGATTCACTCAGTCATTTCACCTGCTGTCACACCAGCGTGTTCATAGAGGTGAGAGGCCGTTCACCTGCTCTGTGTGTGGGAAGGGATTCACTGGATCATCCCACTTACTGTCACACCAGCGTGTTCACATTAAGGAGAAACCATTCAGCTGCACTTCCTGTGGAAAGAGTTTCAGACAGGCATGCTCCCTCATTGCACACCAGCGGCTCCATACTGGGGAAAGACCGTTTACTTGCTTTGTGTGTGGGAAAGGATTCACAGTTTTACCCACCCTTCTGAGACACCAGCGAATTCACACTGAAGAGAAACCATTCAGCTGCACCTCCTGTGGAAAGAGTTTCAGGCAGTCATCCAACCTCACTGCTCACCAACGCACTCACACTGCGGAGAGACCATTCACATGCTCCGTGTGTGGGAAGGGATTCAATCGGTCGTCCAACCTCACTGCTCACCAGCGCGTTCACACTGGGGAGAAACCGTTTACCTGCTCAGTGTGTGGGAAGGGATTCGCAAAGTCTTTCAACTTGCTGGCACACCAACGCACTCACACTGAGAGACCATTCAACTGCTGTGTGTGTGGGAAGGGATTCACTCAGTCACGATGCCTCCAGAAACATCAGCAAGTTCATCAATGACTGCAGGGGTTGGATTCTGCTGTTGTTGCTGTTGTTTAGTTTTGATCATCTGACAATATTCTGTTCCTGCTGATAACGCCTGTAACAGCTGGAACTTAATCTGCTGAAAATGCCATTTATTGTGGGGGCTACAGTGTCTATTTCTAAAAGTACCATCTGTGATCTTTCTCCTTAATTCAAGAACTCTCAGCAGAAGCCTGTTTAGAATAAATTTATGATCTTTTGCTTCAATCTAAATCAATCTTTGGTGTAAACTCTACAATCCAGTGTCTGAAAGATGCAACTGCAGAGCTCAAAATATATTTTTTCAATGGCTCTTCTTGAGATTTTGGGCAGCACAGTAGCATTGTGGATAGCACAATTGCTTCACAGCTCCAGGTCCCAGGTTCATTTCCGGCTTGGGTTACTGTCTGTGCGGAGTCTGCACATCCTCCCGTGTGTGCATGGGTTTCCTCCCACAGTCCAAAGATGTGCAGGTTAGGTGGATTGGCCATGATAAATTGCCCTTAGTGTCCAAAATTGCCCTTAGTGTTGGGTTGGGTTACTGGGGATAGGGTGGAGGTGTTGACCTCGGGTAGGGTGCTCTTTCCAAGAGCCGGTGCAGACTCGATGGGCCGAGTGGCCTCCTTCTGCACTGTAAATTCTATGATAATCTATGATTTTCTCGAGAGATGCCCTTTTATTTTCGGGAGTTAATTTTTGGTTTCCAGGATCTCTTTTTCCACTCTCACTGACTCCTTTATTAAGTGATGTAGTCACGTAATCACATTACTGTCTGTATTTGTGTTGAATATTTTTTGAGTTTACTTCTTTTTGTAGATAAGAAAGCACAAATACCAAAGACTGTATACATATTAAATGTTTTAACTTTGGAATCTATAAATAAGATGTTTTTGTTAATGTATTGAAAAAGGAAACTCTCTTACTCCGTTTCCAAAATGATGCCAAATGTTTATTGGATCGACGGTGGAGCAGGAAAAAACTCACCCAATTCTGTGGATTTACATTCAAAACCCAGCGATAACCTCACTGCACCCACTGAGATCAGCTCAGACCGAGGGTTCTGTATGTTGTCTGTCAGCGTTTAACTGCAAAACAGCAGTGAAGAATGAAACCTGGATCTCAACTTCCAATTTGACAGATGTGATTAGTGAGTAAGTTCACAATCGCCGATTACTCCAATTCCTGGGCTGTGCACCCCACCTCCTGGGATATATAAAAATAATGAAATCTTGCTCAGCAGAACGGGGAAAGCTCTGCGTCTCCTTCTGAAGCTCCCACTGCTGTGAACCCCTGTAGTTCTGTCCCAGGGAGACATGGCTCCTCCACACAGCACTGACTCAGGCAGCAAGTCAGCCAGCTTCCTTCCTCAAAATGGGTCACAAAGCTGTTCCTCCAATCACAGATTCAGTCTCTGCAGAAGCAACAACATTGGGAGATACAGAATCTGTGATTATAGAACTTCATAGAATTTACAGTGCAGAAGGAGGCCATTCGGCCCATCGAGTCTGCACCGGCTCTTGGATAGAGCACCCTACCCTGTAGCCATCTAAAATGGACACCAGTATACAAAATGGAGAACTGCAAAGACTGCAGGGAAAAACGGACAGTAAAGTGCAAACAGCTTGCAGAAGCTTGCAGCATTCAGACATTTGCAAAAACCGGTTTCCCCACAGCTGCAGAGTCCAGGCAGCGATGTTAATGGGGAAAACGATCTGCATACTAATGAGGTGATACTGGGACAGTCCCAGATACAATAGATACATTTAAGTATCTATCGATACTTTTCAATAGCTAAGCAGACAGGATGGCGCCAACGAAACCAGGACAATAAGACCTAAGAACTGCCCCAGCCATCAAGGAACGACCCTAGGATAGGGGGGTTCGAATCATATCGATTGGGAAAGACCCAATCGATCCCCAGCAGGTGAGAGAGCCCGCCCCAAGGGGCATGGACCTCTGGGGGCCTATAAAAAGAAGGTCCCGCACATGGTTCGGCCTGTTTTGTCTCCGGTTCCTGCTGCTGTTGCCTCCTGTCTCCGGCCTCCGACTCCAGCTTCCAAACTCCTGTCTTTCATCACCGGCCGTCGAGCAGCAGCCATCGATCAGTAAGTGCCAACGACGATCGCTACGTGACCCAGGCATTGCTTATACTCTTGCCGACTATTAGCGAACAGAAGTTGCAGACCAGAAAGGAACAAAGGCCTTGTTCCCTGACCTTGCTTGTTCCTACTTGGATAAGTATTAGTCATTTAATAGTAGAAGTAAGTTAGTCTTTTAGCGTGTGCATGAGTATTTATTATAATTGTTATAATAAACTCTAATTGTTTTGGACTTACTAATTGGTGTATGACTTTATTGCTTTGAACTTGACCTTAGCACTTGTAACGGTGTCTCTTCCGGCACCTGGCGACTCCAGAGCATAGAAATAAGAAACAGAGCCAAACGAGTGTTAAGCACACTGCCTCTATTGGAGGAGTGTTAAACACACTAACTTAGAACGACCAACAACCCTATCCCCATAACCCAGTAACCCCACCCAACACTAAGGGCAAGTTTGAACACTAAGGGCAAGTTTGGACACTAGGGGCAATTTATCATGGCCAATCCACCTACCCTGCACATCTTTGGACTTTGGGAGGAAACCGGAGCACCCGGAGGAAACCCACGCACACACGAGGAGGATGTGCAGACTCCGCACAGACAGTGACCCAAGCCGGAATCGAACCTGGGACCCTGGAGCTGTGAAGCAATTGTGCTATCCACAATGCTACCGTGCTGTTCCTCATAGATTCTGTCGATCCCACACACAGGGGCAAATATTCTTCCAGTGGATTCTCCCATGGTAGAATTTTCATGGGCCTTTTGAGGATGAATTCAGCCTTCACACCTGGTCCTGAAATACTATCACTCTGGGTGTAAGGCTTTCTGGGGTAAAACATAAATCTAGATCTTGTCACCTGACACAAATTCATATTGTCACCTGAGTCCCAGATTTAAATGTGATTGTCCAACACAGAAGACATAGATACATTCTCCACGTTAAATCTGATTCAACACCCCCTAAACACAAGCTACAAGAGATAGTTTGTGTTGTTCACAATGATGACAGTATCAGCTTGACCTGGCCTAACGCTTCTGCTGAGCAGGGAGACTCCTTGTTGGAATGGGGACATTTCCTGTCTGCCCAGTTATTCCTTTAAGCCCTTCAATTGTTTGTGAATCATGTCACATGTAGACCTGACTGGGTAAGGATGACAGATTTCCTTCCCGATTAAGAGAACTAGATGTGTTTTTACGGCAATTGATCCCTGCTCACAATATTTTTATTGGAATCAAATTCAGCCGTGGTAGGATTCAAAGTCAGGTACCATTACAATAAAAACAGCTGATTTGTGGCGTTAACTCAGCGGGTCTGGCAGTATCTGTGGAGAGAAAAATAATGAACATTTTGAGTCTGCGATGGTAATTTCAGATTTTATTAGATTTCCAGCATCTGCAGTATCTTGCATTTATTATCCCGAAATCATTCCCCTGGCTGTCCTTAAGAGTCTGCTGCCCTTGTCCTTCCAGGCGGTGGAGGCCTGGGTTTGGAAGCTCCTATCGGTGAGTTCCCTGATTTCAGTATCAAATGTTGAAATGTTTGCTCCACACCCACAGGGTTTCATCTGTTTAAAGCCACAAACAGAAAGGTCCACTTTTCTCCTAAGGTTTGAGAGAAATCAGCTTTCAAAATGATGCAGAGTTTCAGCCAATGAGGGAGATCCGGGCTCAGCCCCGCCCCTCATTCACTCTGATTGGTTGGAGGGCAAGCCGCTCCCTCTCAGTTCCTCCGGCCCCGCCCCCCCCTTGCTATTGGTCTGGAGCTGCCGTCAATCAGCAGGGCATTGTGATGCCGGGCATGCGCAGTGCCGCTGCTGTAGTTGGATACCACTGCGCAGGTGCTGAGGAAGCTGGAGTTTTCCAGTGTTGGTCTCGGGGAGAGAGGCCTTTGTCCCGGAGAAGCGGAGTCAGCGTCAGGCGGTGGGTGGGAGGATTTGGAAACACTTTGTGGGTCCGCAAACCCTTCACCATCATTGTCAGCTCCCTGGTTTGCAGCTGCGGAGCCTCTCCCTCCCTCCCGGGAACAGGCCCAGGTTAACGGGCACCATCCTGCTTCACACACTGGAGGGTGGTTCACATCAATGACCAGGAGGTACAATTATTGATGAATTGATTTTAATCTCACTTTGCACAGAGGAGCTTGAGAACTCAACCCAGCCAGAGGGGAGGGAGGGGGTAAACTGTAAGGAAAAGAATTGTGAAGGTGGTGTGCAGGGTTTGCCGGGCTGACCAACTCTCATGGTGAAAATTAAGGCACAGCCTGCACTGAAAGGCTGGCGTTCTGCCAGAGCTGGGACCAGGCCGCCTGGGGTAAGTCTCTGCCAGAGCTGCCTGGTAGTCTGCCAGAGCTGGGACCAGGCCGCCTGGGGTAAGTCTCTGCCAGAGCTGGGACCAGGCCGCCTGGGGTAAGTCTCTGCCAGAGCTGTTGGAACACAAAAACAGTAAGGAACATGGTTCTGTGCATTGAGAAAAGCCCAATTTATGTGACAGACAACATCCAAGCAGCAAGCAGCCTGGGACAGTGAACACAAGTATATTCCTACAAAATACGGGACTGTTAGTCACTGTGGGATTTGCATCCAGCCCCAGGAGGCAATAGAGTGCATGGGATTAGGATTTACTGCTTTGCAGGTACAAATGAGGAAAATATGTTTAATGGAAAATAGAATTTTACATTCAGAACTTCTCTCCTCTATTTACAGTTTTGTAAACTCCTTTTCCAGCGCATGTGGATTTATCAACAGAAAGCTCAAACTGAGCATCACAGCATTATCTGACAGTCACTGGCTCACCTCGGCCTGAATATCATCAGTAATTGAATTTGGAAGGAGAAATGTTTGTGTGTTCTGTCTGTACGACACCAGTTAAAACATCTGTCACTGGAAAACCATCAAGACACACACTGGAGTGAGAGGTTCCAGTACACTGACTGTACAAAGAGCTTCAACCAGTCAAACAGCCTGTAAAAAACATTACACAATTCTAAGAGGGAAAAAAGCTTGATTGAAATGAAATGAAATGAAAATAGCTTATTGTCACGAGTAAGCTTCAATGAAGTTACTGTGAAAAGCCCCTAGTCGCCACATTCTGGCACCTGTCCAGGGAGGCTGGTACGGGAATTGAACCGTGCTGCTGGCCTGCTTTAAAAGCCAGCGATTTAGCTGAGTGAGCTAAACCAGATTGTGTTCTATGTGTGTGGACAAAGCTTCAATTGATTGTCCAAACTGGAGAAATTCAAGGAAACTGGCAACATGGAGAACATAGAACATAGAACAGTACAGCACAGAACAGGCCCTTCGGCCCTCAATGTTGTACCGAGCCATGATCACCCTACTCAAACCCACGTATCCACCCTATACCCGTAACCCAACAACCCCCCCTTAACCTTACTATTTTTTTGTAGGACACTACGGGCAATTTATCATGGCCAATCCACCTAACCCGCACATCTTTTGGACTGTGGGAGGAAACCGGAGCACCCGGAGGAAACCCACGCACACAGGGGGAGGACGTGCAGACTCCACACAGACAGTGACCCAGCCGGGAATCGAACCTGGGACCCTGGAGCTGTGAAGCATTTATGCTAACCACCATGCTACCCTGCTGCCCCAGGAGAAACCGTGGAAATGTGAGGAATGCGATAAAGGATTCAATTCTTCATCCCGGCTGGAAATCCATCGACGTGTTCACACTGGGGAAAGGCCTTTCATCTGTTCTGTGTGTGAGAGGAGATTCACTCAGTTATCTGCCCTTCGGTTACACCAGCGAGTTCACACTGAGAAGACGCCATTCAGCTGCACAACCTGTGAAGAGAAATTCAAGTCCTTATCCAAGCTCACTGAACACCAGCGAATTCACACGGGTCAGAAACCATTCATTTGCTTTGTGTGTGGGGAGGGATTCACTCAGATATTCACCCTTCAGACACATCATCAAATGCACACAAATGAGGATCCATTCAGGTGCATCACCTGTGGAGAGGGTTTCAGTCAGTCAGCTGATCTCAGTGAGCACCAACGCACTCACACTGGGGAGAAGCTGTTCACCTGCTCCGTGTGTGGGAAGGGATTCCCTTGGTCATCCCAACTGCTGACACATCAGTGGGATCACACCGGGGGGGGGGGGGGGAGATGGTTCACCTGCTCCTTGTGTGGAGTGGGATTCACTCAGTCATGACACCTGCTGAGACACCAGCGAGTTCACAAGTGACTGCAGGGACTGGAATCTGCTGTTTTGCTGCTGCTAATCACATCCAGGATTGATCGTCTGACAATATCTGGTTTGATTCTGCTGATGCTGACAGTTCCTATAACTGGCTGCAGTTCAATATTCTGGAGATGTCACTGATTTTCGGGGCTGCAATGCCCCTTTTTAAAAGCCCCACCTGTGATCTTTCTCAGTTCAAAAACTCTCAATCGGAACACCTTTACAGTAAAATGATCAATTTGTACTTCAACCCTAAATTGATCTCTGATGCAAATCAGTGTCAGCAAATGCTCCACTGGTTGTCAACTTCAATTAGAAAGTGCAGATTAATCCTTGCTGACAATTCCTGCTGACTTCTGTCCATTAGGGAATTAAATTGCATCATGTGAAAGTAGACAAGACAGATGTGTAAAAATCAGGGACATACTCTGTAAATAAACATTGGATCAGCTGGTGTCAGTGATTCCAGACTGCCTGTGACAATGGAAATCTCTGTGTGATGAGATCAAGAGGGCGCTTCATCCGACCATCACCAAAGTTGCCCGGCTGAAATTGGCAGGTGGTGAAGATCTCACCGACAGAAGTAACCAGATGTCCCGCTGGGTTGAACATGACTGAGCTGTACCCCTGTGAGACGGACATCTCCCAGTCTCTGTTTGACTCTCCTGCAGCTTCCTGTCACAGTGAGTTGGACAAGGAACCCTCATCATTTGAGACGAATAGGGCCATTGATTGCTGAGAAAGCAGAAAGGTGCCCGGCAAGGATGGAATTCCAACTGAACTACTCAACCACGGAAAGTCCCATCGACTGCCACACCTTCATGACTTCCTTCATCTCTGGTAGGTGACAGGAACCATTCCATATGCGTGATGCAAACATCATCACAATATATACAACCAGCAGTGACGGAGGAGATTACAACAACTGTAAAGACATCTCAGTCCTTAACATCACTGGGAAGATCTTCATAGGGTCATGTTTAAAAGACTCCAACTTCTTGCTGACTGTCAGCCATTGACTCTAATCGGTCATTAAGGCCCATTTGTATTATTTACGTCCTCTTGTTAGCGCGCAGGCATGAGGCCCAATCCCGCCATCAGCAGGGTGGCTGTCAGAGCATCACGCTTGGATCGGCGCCCAACGCCAATACCGATTTTCCGATTCTCCACTGCATCAGGGATCCCGCTGTGAGTGGTGGAGATTCCAGCTCTATGTGTATAAACATCTGCTTCATTCATCACAAGTGTCTGGCAGTTGCCTTTCCGTTCCAGGCTGATATTGTCTCTGACATTATAGGCAGAAAGAGGTGCTGTCTGTTCAGGGTTTGGGAAGACACTCTCAGACTCTGTTAGCAGCAGTTTGTCAAATGGCCTCTGGTAGCTCCCTCTGATGTTGGACAGTGCAGTTCATGGATGGTCTGATGGAAGCTCTTCAGATGCACCTTATAAGTGAGACATTTCCAAATCGGAGAAGTGAATATTTTTATTCTGCTGACTCATAGGCAGAGGGTTGGCCATCTTATTGGTTGCTGTTCACCCAAAAAATCCAGTTTGAACATAAGAAATGCAATAAGGCACTTTTTTCACCAAAACATACACGGTTAGGTTCTGTCCTATCGCGTTAAGTGGAGTCGGCCAATGTTACTGAGGTGAAAATAGTCTTGTGGGTATATAGTTGAAAACTCAGCTTGGGGTGAAATATTTTGTGTTGGGTGTGAGCCAGGGTTCAGCCTGAGACAGTTCCCAGGGAGCGGGATGGAGTCCGTGTATCGGGAATGTAGATTGTCGTGGAGGTTGAAGAGGGATGGAGTCAGTGGGTAGGGAATGGAGTTTGCAGTGAGGGTTGAAGACAATGGCCTCATTCTACATGTTTAACTGGAGGAAGTTTCTGCTCTTTCAGCCTGAATGTCAGACAAGTCAGGATGGTGTGTGACTTGGAGAGGAATTTGGTGGTGAAGATGTTCACATATACCATTGAGGTGGTGGAGGGGAGAGTTTGGGAGGTTCTGGTCAATTGTAGATATGTAAAAAATCTGTCTCACTGGCCACTGCCTCGACCCCACCAATGACCTGGTTCAACACAATTTCATCAGCTGTCTTTGTGTTTTTGTGAGTTCTCACTCCCTTTTTTCTGTTTTAACTCAATTTCACAGGGTATTGGAAGGGGAGGACTTTCTGTCGGGAAACTGAAACCAAACATCACATCAGGATCTGACAGAGATAATTTACCATAACCTGAATATGATCGGATTTTGAACATGGAAGGAAAAAGCACCGATCACAGTGAGGAGAAACTGTCCACATGTTATGTGTTTGGACGACACTTCAGCCGATCCGACCAGTCGAACAACAAACAACGTCACACTGAGGAGAAACTGTGGAAATGTGAGGATTGCGGGAAGGGTTTTGACTATCCAGTTAGGCTGGAAATTCATCGGCGAATTCACACTGGGGAGCGACCGTTCATCTGCCCCAAGTGCGGGAAGGGATTCACTACCTCGTCCCACTTGCTGATACACCAGCGGGTTCACACTGGGGAGAGGCCATTTACCTGTTCAGAATGTGGGAAGGGATTCACTCAGTCATCCAACCTGCTGACACACCAGCGAATGCGTGCTGGGGAGAGACCATTCATCTGCTCCGAGTGTGGGAAGGGATTCACCATTTCAGCCCACCTGCTGAGACACCAGCGAGTTCACTCTGACGAGAGACCTTTTAAATGCTCAGACTGTGGGAAAGGCTATAAAAGTTCTGGGGAGCTGATGTCCCATCAACGTGTTCACACTGACGAGAAACCGTTCAGATGCTCTCGCTGTGGGAGTGGGTTCAAGCAATCATCTGACCTCACTGTACACCAGCGCACTCACACTGGGGAGAAGCCGTTCTCATGCGCTGTGTGTGGGAAGAGATTCAATCAGACATGTACCCTCCAGAGACATCAGCAAGTTCACACTGGGGAGAAGCCATTCACCTGTTCTGTGTGTGGGAAGAGGTTTGGTCGGTCATCCACTCTGCTGAGACACCAGCGAGTTCACAAGTAACTGCAATGAGTGGACTTTCCTGTAAATCACATCCAGGCCTGAACAGGAGGAGCAGCCAGATTGGGAGAGACTGAATCTGATTGGAGGAGCTGTTTCTCACACATTCTGTCTCTCCCACATTCAGGAGAGAGTTAATTTTCAATGGTCACCCCAGTGGTGAATTTTAATTGGCATATTGGGGGGTTTTGATGGGCAGAATTTGCCCACCTCCTCCATTGAAATTACACCTTGTTCCAATTTTCCACATCTCCGATTAGAAAGTGCTGATTAATCCTTGCTGACAATTCTTGCTGACGTCCACATAAATTATCAAGGAATCTGAAACAAAACAGTGAATTATTTCACAGACACAAGATTCAACAATCAACATTGATATTGATGGAGTTTGGAAGTCGCTGAGTTGAATCATTTCTGACACAGCAGCAGCAACATTTGGTAACGGTGGAACCCACAACAAAGACTGTTTTGAGAGCCACTCAGCAGAGATGTCATCTGTCATTGAAGCAAAAAGCAAAGCCGACCTGATGAACAACATAAACCCAACACTGAGAACACTGCATCATGTGAAAGCCAAGACAGTTGTGTAAAAGACGGGGAGAATGTGTGAAATAATCACTGGATCAGCCGACATCACAGAATGTGAATTGCCTCTGAAAACTACTGGATTTGATGTGATTAAGAGGACACTTGGTTCTTCCTTCAACAATGTGGCCAACTGAAATCAGCAGATGCTGAAGTTCTCACTGACAGATCTAAACAGATGTCCCGCTGCGTTGAACACGGCTGTGAGCTGTACCCCTGTGAGACGGACAATTCCCAGTCTCTGTTTGACTCTCCTGCAGCTTCCTGTCATGGTTGAGTTGCACAAAATGCCATCACTTGTGCTGGAAAAAGCCATTCGTTGCTGAGCAAGCAGAAAGGCACCCAGAAACGATTGAATTCCAGCTGAACTGCTCAAACACGGAGAGTTCCATCGACTGCCACACCTGCATAATCTCCTCCTCTTGGCAGGTAGGATCCATTACACAGGAAACGTTGACACAAATATCACAATCTACAAAAACAGCAGTGACAGAGGAAATTGCAGCAACTACAGGGACATCTCACTCTTTAGCATCACTGGGAAGACCTTCACTAAGGTCATGTTTGAAGATTCATCTACTTGCAGACTGAGTTTATCCAGAAGCACAGTGTGGTTTCTGTGCTGACCGATCTACAGTGAACATGATCTTCTCCACACACCAGCTACAAGAGAAGTGAACAATTGGGATTTGATCTATAGTATCAATGCTGAGAAAGTGAAATGTTTTAATAACTGAATGAAAATAAACCTTTCAGTGTGAATCACAATTTACTGGGACAATTGGAAAAGGCACCAAAATGTTTCAATTTCTGAAGATTTGTCAGCCTTGAAGTTATGTTTCGGAGCTCACAAGCTGTGGGAAGCTCCACTCTCTTTAACTCTTTTTGGTCCAAGAAAGTTGACGCATTTGTTTACCCACGAAAGCTAATTTTTTTCGTTTGATTTTTCCTGAGATATAATACAGCGATCGGGAAAGTCACCTGAAGAAAGAAAACAAAACATCTTGGCAAGACTGAGAAAAAATATCAAAATAATTGGAAAAACAAAGATCAAAATGGTGTCTTGTTCATCTTTAATCTGGAAATAAAGTTATGTAAAGTTGACACTATTGTGTCCATTTGTGAATGTTTGCTTCACCCTTTTACAGTCAAGCATCGCTGTGAGAATTTAAACTAAAGTTTAAAGGTTTTTTAAAGATTTGGCTTCATCCCATTTGTTATCGTTCAAGACAAAGTGCCTGAAAACGGGAGATGAGAGTTACCCCCAAACCGATCTGTACCTCTGTCTCTGATCTAAAAATACCGGATGATGTGAGTGTTTAATTGGACAGTAAAGTTTCCGCACTGTCCTGAAACAGATAGAATGGGAAGCACCATTTTCTTTTTTCTTAATAAATTTAGAGTACCCAATTATGTTTTTCCAATTAAGGGGCAATTCAGCGTGTCCAATCCACCTACCCTGCACAGCTTTGGGTTGTGGGGGTAAGATCTATGCAGACATGGGGAAAATGTGCAAACTCCACACGGACAGTGAACCGGGGCTGCGATCGAACTCGGGTCCTCGGCGGCATGAGGCAGCAGTGCTAAGCACTGCACCGCAGTGCCGCCCTGGAAGCCCCATTTTTAATCTAAGAAAATAAAATCACACCAGCGATTGGGAATTGGAATAATTCTGTGGGTCTAATTCAACGGAACAGACAAACTGTATTTCTACGTACATTCTAGTGGAAGTTAGGAAAGTGTAGATGAGACAAGTGAGCAATAGTTTTCACTTGGAGATGTTTGTAGCCTGGCTTATGCACTTAACAGTAATGGAATCTGACAGTCTGGTCACTACCTGAAAGCATTAGAACATTACAGAGTGGCTCCTTCATCTTTTAAGAGACCTTCATCTTTTAAACATCATTTGAAAATCCATGAGTGAGCTGTATCAGATGGTACATGGAACATCCTTTTGGGATACAGATGTGTGTGTGCAGATGTGATGTTACATGTGGAAACACATGGTGACCCTGCACGGGAGAACAGTCCCCGACATGTTCAGCTATTCCACTACAGAACAACATGAAGTGCTTAACATAGAATGAGAGAGCATTTTAAATTATCAAGACATTGACATGTCTTGCACAGAGAATCTGACTGTAAAACAATCAGGACAGAATTAAACTCACTGGAATCTATCAGAGGGAGTGAAATTAAAGTGAAGAGGGATATAGAATCTGGATTTAGAAAATATTCACAAGGTGGATGCAGGTGAACAGGGGGCTGGAGAATCTTTGAAATTTGTGCCTGAATATTTGTTTGAACTGGATGTGTTTCCGATGCCAATAATCTAGAATTGTGAGAGATGGAGTGCAGGTGGGGAGTCAATAATGATCACATTTTGCTAGAATTGTTTTTACAAGTAGTCTAGGTTGCAGCTCAAGGGTATGTGTTGCTGTTTCTGATCATTTCAGGAACTTTAGATGTTATCTATGGAATGTAACAAGAAATTAGGAAAAAAAGCTTGTAGTTTAGAAAGAGCTGGGTGAAACAGAAATCAGATTGTGAGACGTTAATAAGGATAATCCCTCTTCAAGGTGGGAAGATCTGTCAGAAATCACTGACTAATAACCTAATAAAATCATCAGAAATGTATTCCATATTACAAGAATAGCTGTGTGTGTGTCTCTCTGTCTTGCTTAAAAATAAAGATTCCTGGCTTGACAAACAGAGGGAAATCTATTCCAGTATTACTTCATACGGATGGACACGGTAGTTAGGGAACTGAATTTATACTGGTAACTGAAGACAATGACTTTGGCCTTCCCAATTTTTAATCCAAATTTCTGCTCATCCAGTACTGGATATGGGAAAAGCAGTTTGATCATTTAGTAACAGTGGAGGAATGGGGGTGAGGTGGAAATGGGTGTTGTCATTGTACATGTGAAAACTAACACGGTACTTTTGGATGATGTCACCTAGTGGCAGCGTGTAGATGGGAAATAGGAGGGGCCGAGAATAGATCCTTTTTAAGGTGGATAATGATGGTGGATTTAAAGGTGAGAGGGACAGTACCAAAAGAGAGAGAGACCTGTTGACATTATCAGCTAACACGGGGAAGTTGGGTGATCAGTAATCCTGAGAATAGGGTCAATACAGCAGAAGGTGGAACTCATGGACAAGAGCACTGAGAGGGCACGACAGAGGATGGCAGAGAAACTGGAGAAAGGTGTGAGTTCAGAGCTCAGAAACAAAAGTCTGACCCTGGTGGGCTCATGGAAGGGAGGGAAGCAGCAGAGGCAGCTGATCGGATTGTCTCTGTAGCTCCATGAGTTCCTCACACTTGTTGTTGGAAGTGAGAATGGGAGACAGGGAAGAACAAGAGCCCTTCAAAAAGGAATTAATGCGAGTTAGAGATATTAAAAAGCCGCAACGCTGTGTACTTAACACAAAGTTGATTTATTTAACATTTATCTAGAATAGTAACTTGGCTGTTAACTGGGCTGGGGTTTAACAACATCAGCAGAAACAGACCCCAATGAACATGGTTCAGTCCTAGATGTGATTAACAACAAAATTCAATCACTGTAGTTACTTGTGAACTCGGTGGTGTCTCAGTAGGTTGGATGACTGAGTGAATCTCTTCCCACAATCGGAGCAGGTGAAGGGCCTCTCTCCTGTGTGAATTCGCTGGTGTGCGGTGAGCTCAAACGATTGCCTGAATCTAGTCGCACAGTGAGAGCAGCTGAACGGTCTCTCGTCAGTGTGAACGCGCTGATGGTACATTAGATCCTCAGAACTTTTAAAACACTTTCTGCAGACTGGGATTTAAATGGTTTCTCCCCAGTGTGAACTTGCTGGTGTCTCAGCAGATCAGATGACTGAGTGAATCCCTTCCCACACTTGGAGCAGGTTAACGGCCTCTCCCCAGTGTGAATTCGCCGGTGTACTGTCAGTTGTGATGATCGCCTGAACCCAGTTCCACAATGAGAGCATCTGAATGGTCTCTCGTCAGTGTGAATACGTTGATGCAGCATCAGATTCCTGGAACTTTTGAAGCACTTCCCACAGTCTGGACATTTAAATGATGTCTTGTCAGTGTGAATTTGCTGGTGTGTCAGCAGGGTGGATGAATCAGTGAATCCTTTTCCACACTCGGAGCAGATGAACGGCCTCTCCGGTGTGAATGCGTCGATGAGTTTCCAGTGCAGACGGGTAAATGAATCCCTTCCCACAGTCTCCACATTTCCACGATTTCTCCACAATGTGAACGGTGTTTTTTCCTTCCATCTTCAATTTCCAGTCTCATTCACGTTACGATCAATTGGGCGTCTGTCTGATCCTGATGTGATGAATGGTTTCAGTTTTCCCACTGAAATCATTGCATTCTCATATCCTGTGTAACTGTTTAAAAACAGAAAATAGGGAGTGAGAGAGAACCCACAAAAACACAAAGGCAGGTTGTGAAATTGAGCTGAATGAATCTGGTTATTTGTGGGGCCGACACTGGGAGAAAGTGACCATGAAAACTGCTGCATTGTCATAAAAACACAACTGGTTCACTCATGTCCTTCAGGGAAGAGAACCTGTCAACTGGTCGGAGCGTAGATTAGACATCAGCCTCTTTTGGAGGAGAGAGAAAGCTGGGAGCAGAATGGGTAAAGGTGATTGACTGTATGCATCTAAAGCTCAGCTAGAACTTTGACAGAATCTCCCGGATCTTCAACCTTCACCACTGAGAAGGATCAGGATCGCAGGTGTATGTGAAATGCATCACCTCCAAGTTCCAGTCCAAGACACACACTGTCCTGATCTATCTGACAGCCACTGATGTGAAGATACAGGTGTTGGACTGGGGTGGGCAGTAAGAAGTCTTACAGCACCAGGGTAAAGTCCAACAAGTTTGTTTCGAATCATTAACTTTCAGAGCAAAGATAGCCAAGTTCCGTACCCATGAGTACGGCCTCAACCAGGACCTTGGATTCATGTCACATTACATTCACACACCCCCCCCCCCCCCCCCCCCCCCCACCATCTGGCCTGAGTTTGAGAAACTCTACGAACTGACCTGGCTTGAGACAATTCACACCTCTTTAATCTATGATTATCCCTCTCTCCAGTTGCGCCATCTGGACCTGTAAAGACTTAATTACCAGCAAATACTCGCATTCAAAGTATCATCTTGCATCATTGACTTTGTCTATATATGTGGTTCTGGAACCCACCTCTTCATTCACCTGAGGAAGGAGCAGTGCTCTGAAAGCTAGTGATTCCAAACCTGTTCGACTTTAACCTGGTATTGTAAGACTTCTTACTGTATCTGACATCCTGTACTGGATGAACAGAAATTTCTCCCAATGAAATAATGAGAAGTTTGAAATCATTGTCTTCAGTCCCTGCGAAAAGTCCCATACCCTAAGCATTGACTCCATGCCTATCCCTGACAACAGTCTGAGCTGAACCAGACTGTTTACAACCATGGAAAAATATTTCACTAAAATAAAAGTAAAAAACTCTGGAAATGTGAAGTACAAACAGAAAATGCTGGATAAACTCAGCAGGTCAGGCAGCACCTGTGGAGGAAGATGACTCTTCCGAAACCACAGCTCGGTTTCCGACCACATATCACTGCCACGGCCTTGAATGAGTTTCTATCTCGTTCACATCACCCGACTTAGTCTTGTCTCATGTTTCTGATGTTCACACACATTCCTTTATTGTCTCTTGATTTGACTATCCAAGAAAGACACTTACATTTAGGTTCTGATGAATGGAGTGACTGTCAGATTTTGATCTGATATTTGGTTTGACTTTTGCACCTTCAAATTCTGCTCTTCCAACGTCCTGTAAAGCAAAATTCATCACTGTCAGTCCAGGAATAAAAATTGAGAATCGTCGGGCCGCCACGTAGAGCGGCCCGCGCCGGCCAACCACGTCGGCACCAATGGCGCCGAGGGGGCATGGCCCGGTCGTGGGGATTCTCCAGACCAACCCAGGGTTGGAAGAATCCTGCCCACGATAAGGGAGTAAACCAGGGCATCATGATCGGCACAGGCTTGGAGTGCCGAAGGACCTGTCCCTGCTGTTTGTTCTTTGTTCAGGGTTGAGTGTCTTCCCTGGTATTCATGTGACTGAACAGATCTTTAAACACAAGGGGCAGGGCGTCCCGTGAGGTACTGGGATCCGGAGGCCAGGATTTGTTTATTTTTCTTTCCTCCTCTTCTTCACAAATAAGACCTTGGGTCTCAAAGGGTAATGCAGTTTGATGGACAGGCTGTCTGTATTCTGAACAATGGGTAACAAGCTCCGCCCAGTCATTCAAAACATTGCCCCCAAAAAAGATGGCGATCGCGCATGCGTCTTGCTGCTTGTTGTCCCCAATAAAGATGGTGACCGTTAACACGGGACGAATATGAGGCGCTGCGGCCCTGTTTGTGGAAAATTGACCCGGTTTGTCCGCTTTTTTGCCTTTCGGTTTACACAACATGTTTAAGAAATCTCCCGCCGAGCTGTCCGATCCTTCTCACCCTCCGTACCGACAATCTCTCTTCGCGTGTGTGGATTCGCCAGAGAAGGACATCTTAATCGCCATTACTTGCAGTGCGCATGCTTTAGTTTGCGTCCCTCGTTCACTGTGCTTGGTTGGAGGACCAGCCGCTCCCGCCCCCTCCCCCGATTGGTCCGGAGCTGCCGTCAATCACTTCCGGGGGCATTGAGAGACAGAGCATGCGCAGTCCGGCTGTGGGCTGCACATTAGTGCGCAGGCGCAGTGTCAATGAGCTTGGAGCATGCGCAGTGTGATTGATGCCTCGGCCCTTGTTTGTCCCGGAGAAGCGGAGTCAGCGTCAGGCGGTGGGTGGGAGGATTTGGAAACACTTTGTGGGTCCGCAAACCCTTCACCATCATTGGCTGCGCTGAGAGTGGAGACTTGGAAATGGTGCAGATGGTGAGATGGGTTTGGATTTCAGCCCAGGGAGGAGGGAGAGTGTGTGGGACGGGGATTTACAGCTTTGGGGAACAAGAGAGGAAAAATCTTCCAGAGAAACTTGAATTGTCTGTTCAGAGTTAGTTTTGCTTTTACAGAAATTCACATCGAGATCTGACACAGCCACTTGATTCATCAGGACCTAAATACTGTTGGCATTTACAGTGGAAGGAGAAATGTTTGTCTGCTTGTCTTTGCATGAAAATTTCAAACATCAGTGTGACTGGAAAAGCCCCGAGACCCACACAACACACGCCCGAGTGAGAGAGTTCCAGTGAACTAACTGTGGAAACAACAGTGTGACTGGAAAAGCCCCGAGACACACACACCCGAGTGAGGGTGTTCCAGTGAATTGACTGTGGAAAGAGCTTTAACCAGTTACACTGCCTGAAAATATATCACCATTCACAGTGGGGAGAAATTGTACATGTGCTCTGTGTGTAAATGAAGCATCAACTGATTGTACAAACTGGAGAGACACCAAGGCTACCAGCACTATGGAGAAACCGTGGAAATGTGGGGACTGTGGGAAGGGATTTAATTATCCATCCCGACTGAAAACTCATCAACGCAGTCACATTGGGGCTAACAAAATGGAGAAACCATGGAAATGCAATGATTGTGGTAAAGGATTCAATTATCCATACCTGCTTGAATACCATCGACAGAGTCACACTGGGAAGAAGCCCTTCATCTGTTCCGAGTGTGGGAAGGGATTCACAACCTCATCCCACCTGCTGTTACACCAGCGTATTCACACAGAGGAGAGGCCGTACAGCTGCTTTACCTGTGGAAAGAGGTTCTCGTGTTCATCCAATCTCAATGCACATCAGCGAGTTCACATTGAGGGGAAGTCGTTCACCTGCTCCTTGTGTGGGAAGGATTTCGCTGGTCCATCCGGTCTTTGGTCACACCAGCAAATTCACAGAGGGGTGAAGCCGTTCATCTGTTCTGTGTGTGGGAAGGGCTTCACTCTGTCATCCAACCTGCTGTCACACCAGCGAATTCACACTGAGGAGAGGCCGTTCAGCTGCACTTCCTGTGGAAAGAGGTTCAGGTCTTCATCCAACCTCAGTGCGCACAAGCGGGTTCACACTGGAGAGAGGCCATTCACCTGCTCCATGTGTGGGAATGAATTCACTAATTCATCCAGCCTCCAGTCACACCAGCGAATTCACACAGAGGAGAAGCCATTCATTTGTACGTACTGTGGAAAGAGTTTCAGGCAGTTATCAATCCTCACTGCACATCAACGCACTCACACTGGAGAGAGACCATTCACTTGCTCCGAGTGTGGGAAGGGATTTACTCAGTCTGGCAGCCTGCATTTACACAAGCGCACTCACACCGGGGAAAGGCCGTTCACCTGCTCTGAGTGTGGGAAGGGATACACTCGGTCATCCCACCTGCTGACACACCAGCGAGTTCACAACTGTCTGCAGGGTTTGGATTCTGTTGTTAATCACATCCAGGATTGATAATCTGACAATATTTGGTTTGTTTCTGCTGAAATTAACAATCCCTACAACTGGCTGGAGTTTAATATTCTGGATCTGTCACTAATTGTCAGGGCTGCAATGCTCCTTTTAAAAAGCACCATCTGTGATTTTTTTTGCTTTAATTCAAGAACTTTCAAGAATAACTTGTTAATAATAAACTTATGAACTTTTCCTTCAATCCAAAATGGACCTTTGCTGCAAACTCTACAATACACTGTCTCCAGGTAAAAGGTAAAGTCATCCAAATGACCACAGGCTGACTGGTTGTGATTTAACCTGACGATCATGACACCTCCAGCCAAGGGCAAGGTTGAGAAGGCGGACCTTCCTGAATAACCCACACTGCTGACCTGCTCTGCATTATAGACCAGCTGTATAGCCAATTGAGCTAAACTGGCCCCACTGTCTCTAAGATTCCGCTGATTCACATCTCCAATTAGAAAGTGGTGATTAATCCTTGCTGATTCTTACCGAATTACACATTCTTCACAATGACACCTCCACTATCAAATTTAATTCTCAAGGAACTTAAAAGAACTTAAGTCACTTATTAGCACTGAAATTACAATTGTTGAAAAGAGAGAAATGTTGCTGAAGCTTTTCATTTTGTACTCATCAGGACAAGCCGAAAAATGCCAAATTTCAAATGATCGTAATTAATACAACAGGAGTCAAGAGTGCTGATTGGTTCGCAAGTGCACTCTCATTGGCTGAAACATGACTAGAGAAATCAACAGGAAACTACAGGTTCCTTGAGCTTTCGGGTAATTCAAATAAAGTTGCAAGGCTTGATCATATTCCTTTTGTTTACAGAGAACTGGTGCCTGCATATGAAAGCATGTCGCTTTTAGCAAAATACAATGAGTCATGTTACGAGCTGGACTGATTATCTTAAATTGATTGTTAGTGTAGCTATTAGCGCATCAGATTGTTCAGATCAATGGCAAGTTTAATTTTTATTGCACTTTTTAAAAATAAATTTAGTGTACGCAATTCTTTTTTCAAATTAGGGGACAATTTAACGTGACCAATCCACTACCTTGCACATCTTTTTGTGTTGTAGGGGTGAGAACCACGCAGACACAGGAAGAATGTTCAAACTTCACACGGACAGTGACCCAGGGCCGGGATCGAACCTGTGTCCTCGGCGGCATGAGGCAGCAGTTCTAACCACTGCACCGCCGTGCCGCCCCTTTTATCACGCTTTGAACATTGCAAACCAACATTTGACACTGCGGCTAGCACGAGGGGCGAAGGGATCAAAGGATATGGGGGAAAGTGGGATTAGGCCAAGGAGTTGGATGATTAGCCATGAGCGTAATGAATGGCGGAGCAGGCTCGAAGGGCCAAATGGCCTCCTCCTCCTATTTGCTATGATTATATTAGCCACTGTAGCCACCTGGGGTGGCCACTGCCCAACACAAAATGGAAGATTACAAAGAATGCAGGGAAAATGCAGGGAAAGTGAGCAGCATGGTAGCATTGTGGATAGCACAATCGCTTCACAGCTCCAAGGTCCCAGGTTCGATTCCAGCTTGGGTCACTGTCTGTGCGGAGTCTGCACATCCTCCCCGTGTGTGCGTGGGTTTCCTCCGGGTGCTCCGGTTTCCTCCCACAGTCCAAAGATGTGCAGGTTAGGTGGATTGGTCCAAAATTGCCCTTAGTGTTGGGTGGGGTTACTGGGTTATGGGGATGGGGTTGGGGTGTTAACCTTGGGTAGGGTGGTCTTTCCAGGAGCCGGTGCAGACTTGATGGGCCGAGTGGCCTCCTTCTGCACTGTAAATTCTATGATCAATGTTGCAAAAGCAAGCAGCTTGCAAAAGCACTTGTGTATTCTGACTGCTGCAGAAACCAGGCAGCACTGTGAAAGAAAACAAGTTAGCATACTAATGAGGCGATACCGGGTGATTCCCAGGTACAATGGAAACAAGTTAACTCAAATCGCTACAGTGAATAGAAGGCCAGACTTCTCAGCGCCAAGAAAAGTCCAAAACAATAAGCCCCAAGAACTGCCCAGTGATCGCGGGACTGCCCCGTTATTGGGGAAATTCAAATCAATCGATTGGGAAGAGACCCAATCGATTGCGGGTGTATAGAGGGTCCGCCCAGGTGGGCGCAAGACCCTGGGAGAGGTATAAGACAGAGACCCCGACCCCAGCTCGCTCGCTCAGCCAGCCTCATCTTGACCAGCTCCTCTTAGCCAGCGCTCTCCTTGATCACCGTTGCAGCAGAAGACCTTGAGAAGAGGAGGCTTGGTCAGCAGCCACCACCAATTAAGTGTCACACAACGCACGCTACGAGAGTAGACACTCCTGACCCTTTTAGTCCACACCGATTGGAAGCCTGCGATCCAGGACAAAGCTAGAGGCCGTTGTTCCCTGATCGGCAGTTCCCTTATTCCAGTATTGACCTGTTAGTGGTAGGATTAACCTAGTCTTGTCGTTTTATATGCATAATTAGTAGATAACTATTATAGTAAACGTGTCTTGTTTGAACTTACTAACTGGTGTATGAAGTTATTGGTCTGAACTTGAACTTGAAACTTGTGGCGGTATCTTAACGATACCTGGCGACTCCAGAGCTAAGGAATGAAACAGAGCCAAATTGAGTGTTAAGCACACTCACCCAGAACGAGCAACACCACATAAGGTGATATTAGAACAGATGTTCAAAAACTTGGTTAAAGAGATTGGATTTAAGGAGTATCGTACAGGATAAAAGTGAGGCTCAGAGTTGGAGAGATTTAGGGGAAATTCCAGAGATTGGGTTCTGAGGATTGGAAAGAACAGTCCCAGTGGTGAAGCGATGAAAATCTGGAATACTTAAATGGCCGGGATTAGAGGAGTGCAGAGATCTGGGAGGGTTGTGGGATCACAGGCATTGTCAGAGATATGGAGGTCACAGCCAGAGACAGATTTTTAAAAAGGTGAGAATTTTAAAATTTTGCTACTTAAACAATAATCTTTGTGGGGGCCAAGGGTTTGGGAATTTCTGGTTGAGTTGTAGATACACAAGATTCCTGTCCTTTGCCCCGTTCACTCTCCTACTCCCTCTCTCGCTGTCCTCTCATAGAAGCCAGAGACTTGTGTCGGCCCAGACTGGGTGACAGGTGCAAATCCCTGAAGGATATTAGTGAACCAGTTGTGATTTTACAACAATCCAGCAGCTTCCATGGTTGCTATTTCCGACTGACAACCCCACAAATGACCAGATTGATTCAGCTCAATTTGAAACCTGCCTTTGTGGTTTTGTGGGTTCTCTTCACTCCCTTTTCCCTGTTTTAAATCAGCTTCAGGGAACTGAAACCAAATCATTGGGATCTGATAGAGTTGCCCAATTTGTCACTATCTGAACATCAACATTGGAATGTGAACACGGAAGGAAACAGCACCGTTGACACTGCAGAGAAACCATACACTCGTTCTGTGTGGACAAGATTTCAACTATTCATCTAACCTGGAGAGACACAAGGACACGTGGGGAAACCTTGGAAGTGTGAGTACTATGAGAAGGGATTCAGTTATCCTGTTGAACTGAATCAGCACATTCACACTGGAGAGAAGCCATTTACCTGCTCAGAGTGTGGGAAGGGATTTACTCGTTCATGCCACCTGCTTACGCACCAGTGTGTTCACACTGCGGAGAGGCCATTCACCTGCACCATATGTGGGAAGGGATTCACTCGGTTATGCCACCTGTAGAAGTCAACTGTTACCTGACACACCTAATAGGTAGAGGATAGTTATTTAGGATAAATATTAAGCCCCAGTTTTACCATTTTAAATTAAGGATTTTAACACTCTCAAAACATAACTGTTTCATAGAACCAGCATAATTCACTTTACTAGATTAAAACAGACACTTTAACTGATTTAATGAATACATTTTTCAAGTCAGTGTCCAAGGACAGAGCAGGACCCGTAGCAACAGCCATAGACATGAAGGCTTTATTGTTATAATAGCTAAGCCAGCAGACAACCAGTTTTTGTGTTCTTGATAAAGCACAATAGAACATAGAACAGTACAGCACAGAACAGGCCCTTCAGCCCTCAATGTTGTGCCGAGCCATGATCACCCGACTCAAACCCACGTATCCACCCTATACCCGTAACCCAACAACCCCCCCTTAACCTTACTTTTTTATTAGGACACTACGGGCAATTTAGCATGACCAATCCACCTAACCCGCACATCTTTGGACAATATTGCATTCTTTAACATACACAAGTATGCAGATACGAAACAATTAGAACTAATGTTGCATATTAAAGATGGACGGCTTGCCGTCAAATCAGATGTGTTTGAGTCTAACCCAAACCAATTAGGATTATATTGGGGTGTGATTAGATGGCTTCAGACAGATATGAAACAGTATAACTGAAAAGTTTTGTTTGGCCATTTGTGAGTGGTGTTGGTTTGAAGCTGAAGATTAGCTGGATTTTTTTCTCTCTTTTTGAATCATGTATACTTTGATCTGAACTATTCACTGCCTCCTGTATTCATATTTCATTTTCAGACTTTGACTTTTAAAGTTATTGTCAAGCTGTTTGCCTCAGCAAGAAGATAATTTCTGTGATTCTTTGAAAGCTTCAAATTGTCTACGAGTTGCCTTGCATAATTACTTTCAAATTGTAATCAATAGAAGACAAATAAACAATTCCTATTTGCACCTGAGAAGTTTTAACTGAAATTTCTGCTGAGTTCCAGTAATCTCAAAGTGCTGCTGACAACCGAATGGTTAAATCCATCAACTTGGTGTCGTTCGGCAAACAGGGGAGGCACCAGCCAGGAAGAAAACGGCTAGAATGGGGTAAGAAATATATTTTTGACCCATTCTTATAGCCGCATCAAGCAGTGCTTCGACCCCTTAGAAAGGACCTTTTTATAGATTGTTAATTCAATCAGGTGCCGGTCATTGAATCTAAAATAAAATGGGACTGAAAAAATAGTCACGGTAGTGTACACAGATATGCAAAAGGAGTTGACGACCAAAATATTGGGTGTAAGGCTGAGTTTATGGTGGACATGGCTCCTAAAATAGATTCAGAACCTTCAAATGGAAGAGAACTACTTCCCACAACGTGCAAGGGAGGTCGCGCTGTATCGGATGTCTCTATTGATGATCTTTGATCTTTGATTTGTAGACAATTTGGACTGTCTGCAGTTGCCACAAAAATTGAATCAAAATATGATAGCCCCAAAGGACAGTGGTCCCTTGATAATATCAAGAAGGCATGGGGTAAGACCACACGGTTAAACGGTGGAAGACGTATGAAATGGTCTTTTGCAGTAATGGCACAGCTCCAAAAACATCAAGAGACAAATGCAAAAACAAAATTCGATTGTGAGCTTCAGTCCACTAAAGATCAACTAATTGCAGCTGTTGAGGAATTACGAGATGCAAAATCCAAACTTGAGCATTATGATGAAATTAAAACATTGTTGGAAAATTAAACCTTTAAGGTTCAATAGTTATCTTTTCAAATCGCAGAATTGCAACATCAAGTTGTTGAATCAGAGTCAAACTACCAACAGTTACAAACAGAAACTGAGCAAATCAAAAGTCAAAATTGCCAGTTACTTGAGGAAAAATGTATTTTGGAAATTGACATGGACACCATGAAATGTCGTAACAAATTACTGACAGACAAATTAACAGCACAAAAGACTTCAAATCTGTTTTTAAAAAATGAGCTGAACTCTCCAAAGTAAACAGCGCCACCAACCGGACAATTCAAAATGATGTTAACTAAGAGCTAAGGTGTACCAGTGATAAATAAATCAAATCTTACATTATTGCAAGCTGCTACTGACATGAAAACAATGAATACACTGATCGAGGTTCCACAAGGGGGGTCTGGCCAAATGAACTATCTCTCAAGGACACTTTTACCCCAGAACAAACTGTTATCTTACTCTGAGACCGACCACAAAATGCTGCTGGCCATGATCCAATTAAGCACCAAACAGCCACCAGAACTGTTTGCAGCTTTAAACTTGATCCTACCCAAACCTCAGTCCAAACCCTCAATTGCTAACAAAGGCATGTCAATCGTTGCCTCTCCTCCGTTAACGATAAATCCAAGCCTTGCATTCACTTGAAAAAAAAATTCCAGAAGATTTCTTTCTCGTGTTGAAGATGGCCATTTTGCGAGTTTCAGATTTCACGGTTGCAGACTGGTCTACGATGAAGGCCAGCCTCCTGGCTACAGGGATACGGGACAAGTCACGTATCGCTAAAAAGTTGCCAAGAACTGTCAACTTGAGAAAACTGTTATTAATCTGAATGTTGCTTTATTAATTTTAAGAAATTAACATATCTTGTTAGCTGTGTTTCCTTTAACAGAATCGACTAGTTCATCTACAGAAAACCAAGATACAGCGCAAAACTGGTTCAGTTATATATTCAATAAGTTATTGTGTTTGATATTTTAAAATAAATGTTTAGAATTAGCTTGGAAATTAAAACTTCAGAAAAGTAACTCTGATTAAAGCAAATCCATAGAGAGAACATATTGTTCTAAGAGACTTGATAACGGGAATTTGGCAGCAATCCAACTTTTACTCCCAGTCCATTTGAGTGACAAATATAATAAAAAGTTCAGAGATGAGAATGGCACCATTCCAATTTATCCACCCTATACGCCCCTTTTTGTCTCTGCAAGAAAATTAAACCTTTCAACAAACTTTTATGTATAATCCAAAAGATGTCAAAGACTTGACAATTCACATCCAATACAAAGTTTCATTATTATTCATTTATTAGTGAATTATTATTAATAATTTATTAATAAATTACATAATCAATTTTGATCATCATTTTACCATTTATTACTAGATCATATGTTCAACTTCTTATTGTATAATCATTTTATTTGTATCCATGAAATTATTATTATTAATTGTTTATTGCTGAATTTTGTAATCATGATATCAATTTTAAATCAGTATATCAATGTTAAGATCTGTAAATGTTAACCGTAATACTCATTTTCAGTTATTTGACTGGCTTTGTAAATGTACCAGATTCACATCCAAAAATCTATTCTCCTGTGTAGCTGTATTCATCATTTACATAACATACCAATGGGCTAAGTGTATCAAAGAACTATTTGCTAAACGCAGGGGACCAACTGTCAGAATGATTCACACTAACTCTACTGCACCCCCAATTGATGAATTTGAGATGAAATACTATTGTTGAAATGTTACTGATAAATCAATTATTTGACTGTATTATTAACATATTGTATAATTTATTAATACTGAATCAGTAGAATCAAATTTGATTAATTTATTAATTGTTATTTTGTAATAATGATTCTTTAAGAATTTTAATGATTATTGTTGAAATGCTTGTTGCAATGCTAAGTGTCCATTCTATTGTTTAAAACTGCAATGACAATATGAATGAGTTATTCTTTGCGCTTTTACCTATCCTATCACATTAATGATGTCTTTTATCTTATTCTGATATATCTCACTTGATCTTTCGATTTATCAAAGGGCCGAACTGTTGAAGCTACGTATTTCAAATATACCTAATATAGGTAAAAGATAGCTGTTTAAGCGTAAATATTAAGCCCCAGTTTTAAAATTAAGCATTAAAAAACACATATTCTCCAAATTCATTGACATAGTTTTAAAGTAACACAGAAGTCTGATAAGACAAACACTTTTCATTACATTTCTCCAAGGACAAGGGCTGGATCCATGGCAATGAGGTGGCAGGAGTGAAGGTTCTCCTGTTCTCACGCCGTTCAAGATTAGGGTGAATCACATTCCATAACTTATACAAGGTGAAACATTTTAGACTATGTTGCCTTGTTTTTAATAAATGGACATTTAATAAATGGACAGTTCGAACATCGAATCAAATATATTTGATTCCAACATTCTCAGAACAACAATTTTATAAAAGCAGCTCCGAGACTTGCATTCGCTCCCAGTCAATTCTCACCCTTGTTTTCAAATCCCTCCATGGCCTCATATCTCCCTGTGTCTGTCATCTCCTCCAGCTCCACAACCCTCTGAGATATCTGCACAGCTCTGATCCTGGACTCTTGTCCACCCCCCGATTCTAATTACTCCGCCATGGTTTTAAGTTCCCTCGGCCCCAAGCACTGAATTCCCTCCGTAAACCTCCCCGTCTCCACCTAACGTACCTCCTTTCAGACTCTGTAAAACTCACCTCTTTGACCAGGTTTTTGGTCACCTGTCCTAATATCTCCTTATGTGTCTGGGTGTCTCACTTTGTTTTATAATGTTCCTGTGAAGTTGACTGTGATGATTTATGATGTTAAAGGTGTTATATAAATAGAAGTTGTTGTTGTTGACTGTAACCCTGACCTCCTGTTTTACAATATCCCATTGGTTTCAGAACAAACTCTATCTCTGATGTTTTGCCCCCTGCAGGTTTGCAGCCTCTATAAAGACGGCGGCGGTTAACTCAGGCCTGTAACCGGGAGCAGGCCGCAGCTGTCCCCCCGCTCGATGCAAAGCCGGGCCTGGAAACTTCTTATTGGGGTTTGGAACCTCCACAGGGTTTCATTGAACCCACCCGAGTCCAGCATTGGCACTGCGCATGCTCCAGCTCATGATGCACAAGGAGTGATTGACGGCAGGTCTGGACCAATAGGAAGAGAGGGGTGTGCCTGGCGGTTCTCCAAGCAATCGGTGTGAATGAGGGGCGGGGCTGAGCCCGGACTCCCACGTGAGTTCTAGCATGCGCAGTACTGTTGAGAACTCAGGATTCAAGCAGTTGGGCGGAAACCCTCAGTCGGTCACATCGTACTCGGGTGAGTCATGAGGGAGGAATGGAGGCGGCGGATGGGTCGGGAAACTTCATAAAAACTCCGTGTTGGCCCCAAATACGAGGATCGGATACAGCAGCTGAACCGGCGAAAGCTGCTCGGGCTTTTCCCCGATACAGGCCCGGGTGGCCGGGCGCATGCGGAGGGAGGGAGAGCCCCGGCTTTGCTCCGCCTCCCATTCACTCTGATTGGCTGGAGGACCAGTCGCTCTTGTTCGGTCTTCCAGCTCCGCCCCCGCTTCCTATTGGTCTGAATCCGCCGTCAATCAGTCCCCGGGCATTGTGAGCTGGAGCAAACCCTTCACCGTCATTGTCAGCTCCCTGGTTTGCAGCTGCGGAGCTTCTCCCTCCCTCCCGGGAACAGGCCCAGGTTAACGGGCACCATCCTGCTTCACACACTGGAGGGTGGTTCACATCACAGGATGGGGGAGGGATAATAAATAAGGGGCTTATACTTTTGCACTCAAATCACTGAGGACTCTGATCTGTGGGAAGGTAGGAAACCCTGGCTGGTGGGCCGGGAGGATTCACAAAACACCCGCTGGAGGCCCCAAACTCCCAATAAGACCCATTGATTTTATTGTCAGTCTGCAGACAGGAGCTGGAGAACTGAACCCAGGCAGAGAAGAGGGAGGAAAAAAGGAAATGGTGCAGATGGTGAGATGGGTTTGGATTTCAGTCCAGGGAGGATGGAGAGTGTGTGGGACGGGGATTTACAGCTTTGGGGGAACAAGAAAGGAAAAAATGTTCCAGAGACACTACGATTGCCTGATCAGAATTTCTATCCTGGACTGACAGTGATGGCTTTTGTAAACTCCTTTTACAGGATATTGGAAGTGGAGAATTTGCACACAACAAACTGAACCCAACAGAAAGGTTTGTCTCTTTGCGAATTCTATCCTGCATTGACAGTGATGACGTTTGTAACATGATTGTTACAGCGATCAGGAAAGATTAAATGGAGGGGGGCAATGTGAGAGATTGACCATGGTTTAGCACACTGGGCTAAATGGCTGGCTTTGAAAGAAGACCAAGGCAGGCCAGCAGCACAGTTCAATTCCCGTACCAGCCTCCCCAAACAGGTGCCGAAATGTGGCGACTAGGGGCTTGTCGCAGTAACTTCATTTGAAACCGACTTGTGACAATAAGAGATTTTCATTTCATTTCATTTCAACAAACAACAAGTCATAAATACAAGATAGTTACGAATAAATCCAAGTGGACAATACGGACAAAATTATTTATCACAGGTTCAGAATGTGCAACTCATTACCATGGAAAGGAGTTGAGGAAAATGCTGAGATGTTTTCAAAAGGAAACAGGACAAGCACATGAGAGAAAATGGAATCGAAAATCAGGAGAAAGGCTGAGATTTGATAGGTGTGACAGTCGGAGATGTGTGCCGAGTATTGACAGCAGCAGAATCCGTGACAGAATGGCCTGTTTGTGTCTTATATATTCACAATATTTCAATGTAATCTCCTTTTACAGAATATTTGCAGATGCAAACATCATGTCGAGATCTGACAGTCACTTGATTCATCAGGACCGGCCTTTCAATGTGGAAGGAGAAATGTTTGTCTGCTTTGTCTTTTGGTAAAAATTTTGAAAATCACTGTGATTGGAAAAGCACCGAGACACAGACATTTCAGTAATTTTCCAGTTAGCTGGAACTGAGCTTTAACCAATCACAAAGCATGAAATTCAATTGCAACATTTACATCAGGGAGACACCGTACTCAGGCTTCAACTGATGATCCAAGTTGGAGAGACACAAGGACATTCGCACCAGAGGAATCAAGAAGCAGCAATAGGACATTCAGCCCCATGAGCCTGTTCTACCATTTAATAACATCACGGGTGATCTGATAGTGACCTCAAATCTGGATCCCACCTGCACCTGATAACTTGTCAATACCCATGGAGAAACCGTGGAAATGCAGGGACTGTGGGATGGGATTCAATTACCCATCTGAATTGGAAACTCATCGACGTATTCACACTGGGGAAAGGCCGTTCACCTGCTCCATATGTGGGAAGGGATTCACTCGGTCATCATACCTCCTGACA
The DNA here is from genome assembly GCF_902713615.1 of Scyliorhinus canicula. Lineage (NCBI taxonomy): Eukaryota > Metazoa > Chordata > Chondrichthyes > Carcharhiniformes > Scyliorhinidae > Scyliorhinus > Scyliorhinus canicula. The sequence continues at coordinate 186,626 of NW_024055428.1, forward strand.
CACCAACTTGTTCATACTGATCAGAGACCGTTTAAATGTGCTGACTGTGAGAAGAGCTTTAAAAGCAGAAAGGATTTACTGTTACATCAACGCACTCACACTGGGGAGAGGCCATTCACCTGCTCCGAGTGTGGGAAGGGATTCACTCTGTCATTCCACCTCCTGACACACCAACTTGTTCATACTGATCAGAGACCTTTTAAATGTGCTGACTGTGAGAAGAGCTTTAAAAGCAGAAAGGATTTACTGTTACATCAACGCACTCACACTGGGGAGAGGCCATTCACCTGCTCCGTGTGTGGGAAAGGATTCACTCAGTCATCCTCCCTCATCAGCCACCAACTTGTTCATACTGATCAGAGATCTTTTAAATGTGCCGACTGTGAGAAGAGTTTTAAAAGTAAAATGAATTTACTGAGACACCAACGCACTCACACTGGGGAGAGGCCATTCTGCTGCTCTGTGTGTGGGAAGGGTTTCACTCAGTCATCATTCCTCCTGGAACACCAACTTGTTCATACTGATCAGAGACCTTTTAAATGTGCTGACTGTGAGAAGAGTTATAAAAGTAAAATGAATTTACTGAGACATCAACGTACTCACACTGGGGAGAGGCCATTCACCTGCTCCGTGTGTGGGAAGGGATTCATTTGGTCATCATTCCTCCTGACACACCAACTTATTCATACTGATCAGAGACCTATTAAATGTGCTGACTGTGGAAAGAGCTTTAAAAGCAGAAAGGATTTACTGTCACATCAACGCAGTCACACTGAGGAGAGGCCATTCACCTGCCCCGTGTGTGGGAAAGGATTCACTCAGTCATCCTCGCTCCTGAGCCACCAACTTGTTCATACTGATCAGAGACCTTTTAAATGTGCTGACTGCGAGAAGAGTTTTAAAAGTAAACAGGATTTACTGAGACATCAACGCACTCACACTGGGGAGAGGCCATTCACCTGCTCCGTGTGTGGGACGGGATTCACTCAGTCATCAGACCTCCTGAGACACCAACTTGTTCATTCTGATCAGAGACGTTTTAAATGTGCTGACTGTGAGAAGAGCTTTAAAAGTAACATGAGTTTACTGAGACACCAGCGCAATCACACCGGGGAGAGACCATTCACCTGCTCCGTGTGTGGGAAGGGATTCACTCAGTCATACCACCTCCTGGAACACCAACTTGTTCATACTGATCAGAGACCGTTTAAATGTGCTGATTGTGAGAAGAGCTTTAAACGCAGAAAGGAGTTACTGACACATCAACGCACTCACACTGGGGAGAGGCCATTCACCTGCTCCGTGTATGAGAAGAGATTCACATGTTCATCCCAGCTTCTGCAACACCAGCGAGTTGACATTGGGCAGAGGCCGTACTCTTGCCCCGTGTGTGACAAGAAATTTACTCAGTCATCTCACCTGATGACACACCGACTTGTTCACATTGATCAGAAACCTTTTAAATGTTCTGACTGAGAAAAGAGATTTAAAGGTAAACCGAATCTGCAGAAACACCAGCGAGTTCACACTGAAACAGAATCATAGAATTTACAGTGCAGAAGGAGGGCATTCGGCCCATCGAGTGCACCGGCCCTTGCAAAGAGCACCTTACTAAAGCCCATACCTCCAATCTAACCCATAACCCCACCTAACCTTTTTGGACACCAAGGCAATTTAGCATGGCCAATCCACGTAATCTACACATTTCTGGACCTGTGAGAGGAAACTGGAGCACCCACGCAGACATGGGGCGAACATGCAAACTCCGCACAGACAGTGAGCCAAGCTGGGAATTCTGGGACCCTGGAGATTTGAAGCAACAGTGCTAACCACTGTGTACCGTGTGGCCCACATGTCGGAGCGATTCTGGGGAGAGGCTGTTTAACTGCTCCGTGTGTGGTAGGAGATTCACTCAGTCAAACAACCTGCACAGACATCAGCAAGTTCACAGGCAACAGCAGGGTTTGGATTCGGCTGTTGTTGCTGCTGTTAGTCACATCCAGGACTGAATGATGCCTGGACGTCTGTTTCCAGTGGGGCTCCACAGTTTCCGGTATATATCAATGATTTAGACTGAAATGTACACACCAGGATTATACAAAAGTTGCTGATGTGTTTCAGACAATGAGGGAGAAAGTCATGGACTGGAAATTTAGATGATGAGAAGTTAGAAACACACTTCAGTGAACTCCCGATAAAAATAAGGTCACTTCAGGATCATGGAAAATACTGATTGGTGAGGAAGCAACAAATAAACCTTTTTTAAAAAAAAATAAGTTCAGAGTACCCAATTATTGTTATTTATTTTTCCAATTAGGGGGCAATTTAGCCTGGCCAATCCACCTAACCTGCACATCTTTGGGTTGTGGGGGTGAAACCCATGCAGACACGTGGAGAATGTGCAAGCTCCACACGGGCAGATACCCAGGGCCGGGATTCAATCCCGGGTCCTCAGCGCCGTAGTTCCACTGCTAACCACTGCTCCACATGTTGCTCTAGCTAAAAATAATTCTAATAACTTTATTGAACAGTTCTCAAATGGAAAGGCACTTGACCACATTAAAACTAAGGATCTGCAATAGACATTTGATCTAGCAAGTCATATATTTAGGGCATAGTTAGAAACAGAAGGCATTCATTTAAAGTGATTAGAAAAATAAGCAATGCTGAGCAAGGTGAGGAGAGTGGGCAAAGAATACAATGAGCAGCATGGTGGTTAGCATAAATGCTTCACAGCTCCAGGGTCCCAGGTTCGATTCCCGGCTGGGTCACTGTCTGTGCGGAGTCTGCACGTCCTCCCCGTGTGTGCGTGGGTTTCCTCCGGGTGCTCCGGTTTCCTCCCACAGTCCAAAGATGTGCGGGTTAGGTGGATTGGCCATGCTAAATTTCCCGTAGTGTCCTAAAAAGTAAGGTTAAGGGGGGGGTTGTTGGGTTACAGGTATAGGGTGGGTTTGAGTAGGGTGATCATGGCTCGGCACAACATCGAGGGCCGAAGGGCCTGTTCTGTGCTGTACTGTTCTCTGAGGAACCGTGTGAGATTATGCACTTTGGAAGGAGAAATGGAGGTTAGACTATTTTCTAAATGGGAACATGCTGAGGAAATCACAAGCACAAAGGGACTTGGGAGACCTGGTTCAAGATTCTCTTCAGGTTAACGTGCAGGTGCACTGCAGCCTCACGGCGCCGAGGTCCCAGGTTCGATCCTGGCTCTGGGTCACTGTCCGTGTGGAGTTTGCACATTCTCTCCGTGTTTGCGTGGGTTTCGCCCCCACAACTCAAAGATGTGCAGGGTAGGTGGATTGGCCGCTAAATTTCCCCTTCATTGGAAAAAATGAATTGGGTACTCTAAATTCAAAAACAAAATGTAAAACCAAAAGGTTAATGTGCAGGTTCAGTCGGCAGTTAGGAAGGCAAATGCAATGTATTCATGTCGGGAGGGCTAGAATACAAGACCAGGGATGTACTTCTGAGGCTACATAAGGCCCTTATCAGACCCCATTTGGAGTATTATGAGCAGTTTTGGGCTCCGTATCTAAGGAAGGGTGTGTTGGCCTTGGAAAGGGTTCAGAGGAGGTTTACAAGAATGATCCCTGGAATGAAGAGCGTGTCGTATGAGTAACGGTTGAGGACTCTGGGTCTGTACTCGTTGGAGTTTAGATGGATATGGGAGGATCTTATTAAAACTTACAGGATACTGCGAGGCCTGGGTAGAGTGGACATGGAGAAGATGTTTCCACTTGTAGGAAAAACTAGAAGCAGAGGACACAATCTCAGACTAAATGGGCGATCCTTTAAAACAGAGTAAGAAGTCTTACAACACCAGGTTAAAGTCCAACAGGTTTGTTTCGATCACTAGCTTTCGGGGAACAGTTCCTTCCTCGGGTGATGAGGAGGAATTTCTTCAGCCGGAGGGTGGCGAATCTGTGGAACTCTTTGCCACAGAATGTCATGGAGGCCAAATCATGAGTGTCTTTCAGATCGAGATAGATAGGTTCTTGATTAATAAGGGGATTAGGGGTTATGGGGAGAAGGCAGGAGAATGGAGATGAGAAAATATCAGCCATGATTGAATGGCGGAGCAGATTCGATGGGCCGAGTGGCCTAATTCTGTTCCCATGTCTTACGATGTGAAGAGAAACATTCTGTGCTGCATGTGGGATCATGAATGCACTGCTCGAAAATGTGGTGGAGGCAGATTCAATTGATTCCTTGAAAAGAGAATTGGTCAACTATCTGTTACTGTCAGATCAGCCATGACCTTATTAAATGGTGGAGCAGACTGGGCTGAATAGCCAACTCCAGCTCCTTGCTCATCTGTTCGTATCCTTTGAGGAGAAAAATATCTGCAGAGTTCAGGGCCATTGACAGGGGATTGTGACTGTTGCAGAAAGTTGGCACAGATACAATTTGTTGAGTGCCTTTGTTTTGTGCTGTCACCTTTCTATGCCACTGTGTTACATAGAACAGTACAGCACAGAACAGGCCCTTCGGCCCTCGATGTTGTGCCGAGCATTGTCCGAAATCAAGATATCCCACTCCCTGTCATTCTGGTGTGATCCATGTGCCTCTCCAATAACCGCTTGAAAGTTCCTAAAGTGTCTGACTCCACTATCTCAGCAGGCAGTCCATTCCGCACCCTAACCACTCTCTGAGTAAAGAACCTACCTTGGATATCCCTCCTATATTTCGAGGGCAGCACGGTAGCATAGTTGTTAGCACAATTGCTTCACAGCTCCAGGGTCCCAGGTTGGATTCCCCGCTGGGTCACTGTCTGTGCGGAGTCTGCACGTTCTCCCCGTGTGTGCGTGGGTCTCCTCCGGGTGCTCCGGTTTCCTCCCACAGTCCAAAGATGTGCAGGTTAGGTGGATTGGCTATGCTAAATTGCCTTTAGTCCAAAATTTCCTTTGGTGTTGGGTGGGGTTACTGGGTTATGGGGATAGGGTGGGGGTGTGGGCTTGGGTAGGATGCAGTTTCCAAGAGCCGGTGCAGACTCGATGAGCTGAATGGCCTCCTTCTGCGCTGTAAATTCTATATCTACATCTCCCACCCTGTATCTTATAGTTATGCCCCCTTGTAACAGCTACATCCACCCGAGGAAATAGTCTCTGAATGCCCACTCTATCTATCCCCTCATCATCTTATAAACCTCTATTAAGTCGCCTCTCATCCTCCTCCACTCCAAAGAGAAAAGCCCTCGCTCCCTCAACCTTTGCTCATAATACCTATCCTGCAAACCAGGCAGCATCCTGGTAAATCTCCTTTGCACCCTTTCCAATGCCTCAACATCCTTCCTATAATGAGGTGACCAGAACTGCACATAATACTCCAAATGTGGTCTCAACAGGCTCATGTATAGTTGCGGCTCTTAAACTCAAGCCCCCCGTTAATAAATGCAAACACACTATAAACCTTCTTCACGGTTCTATCCACTTGAGTGGCAACCTTCAGAGATCTGTGGACATGAACCCCAAGATCTCTCTGTTCCTCCACATTCCTCAGAATCCTGCCATTGACCCTGTAATCCGCATTCAAATTTCTCCTACCAAAATGAATCACCTCGCACTTATCAGTGTTATGAGGGAAATGCAGTGCACCAATGCAAGAGAAGCAGATTGCTCCCTTGATATGGATTGGATTTGTTTATTGTCACGTGTACCGAGGTACAGTGAAAAGTATTATTCTGCGAGAAGCTCAAACAGATCATTTTGTACATGAAAAAAAGTAAACTAAAAAGAAAAAACATAATGGGGCAGCACAAGGTACATAATGTAAATATATAGACAAAGGCATTGAGTGAAGCATACAGGAGTGTAGTATTAATCAGGTCAGTCCATAAGAGGGTCGTTTAGGAGTCTGGTAATAGCGGGGAAGAAGCTGTTTTGAATTTAATCGTGCGTGTTCTCAGACTTTTGTTTCTCCTGCCCGATGGAAGAAGTTGGAAGAGTGAGTAAGCTGGGTGGGAGGGGTCTTTGATTATGCTGCCCGCTTTCCCCAGGCAGCGGGAGGTGTGGATAGAGTAAATGGATGGGAGGTAGGTTTGTGTGATGGACTGGGCTGTGTTCACTACTCTCTGAAGTTTCTTGCAGTCTTGGGCCGAGCAGTTGCCATACCAGGCTGTGATGCAGCCAGATAGGATGCTTTCTATGGTGCATCTGTAAAAGCTGGTAAGAGTCAGTGTGGACATGCCAAATTTCCTTTGTTTCCTGAGGAAGTATAGGTGCTGTTGTTCTTTCTTGGTGGTAGCGTCGATGTGCGTGGCCAGGACAGATTTTTGGTGATGGAAACCCTGTGGCCCAGCGCAGGAGAGGCTGGTTGTTGGGCAGTGTGAGCTGAACATACGTGGCTGGATAAAGACTAAGGCAGATGTCAAGACCCTTGGAGTGAAAACAGGTCTGGAGGGAGTGGGTCAAAAAACCTGGGGAGTTGCATTTTGCATGAATCGTGAGTGTGATCCAGTCACAATTATGAACAATAAACTAAATCTATCACTGGTTTGATGATATGAGTTACCGTGTCCCAGGTGTTGTAAATACTGTACATACTGTAGATCAGCCTGCTTGCTGCCCATGTCTAAGTGATATCAGAATAATGTGCTTCTGTATTAAATAAAGTATCCAAACCTCTCATTGTGCTTCATGCCCAGCATCTTGCCTAACTGTGGATCTTCTGTTTTGCTGACCTAGAATCAGAATCTTCCTGTTTACTATTTGCTCTATGGCGGCTCTGTTACCCAGAATCCCCCGCGCTGCAGGAAGTTCCCTATCAGTGAGTGTATGAGGCCAGTGCACAGGTGCAGTGTGGGTGTGTGCTCTGAGCATGCTCAGTGTCAGTCATAGTGAGAGAGTGAGGAGGAGCTGGGTTGAACACAACAGTGAGCTGTACCCCTGTGAGAAGGGCATCTCCCAGTCTCTATTTGACTCTCCTGCAGCTTCCTGTCATGGTTGAGTTGGACAAGGAACTCTCATTATTTGAGCTGGAAAAGGCCATTGATTGCTGAGCAAGCAGAAAGGTGCCCGGCAAGGATGGAATTCCAGCTGACCTGCTCACACACAGAAAGTCCCATCGACTGTCCCACCTTCCTGCCCTCCCCTTTTGGGCTGTGAGACTGGTCCACGGAACATGTGTGATGCAATAAAAACAGCAGTGACAGAGGAGACAGCATCAACTACAGGGACATCTCACTCCTTAGAGTCAGGGGAAGACCTTCACTTGGGTGATATTTAAAAGATTAATCTACTTGCAGACTGAGTTTATCCAGAATCACAGTGCGGTTTCTGTGCTGACAGATCTACAGTGAACATGATCTTCTCCACACACCAGCTACAAGGGAAGAGAACAATTGGGATTTGATCTGAAGTGTCAGTGCTGAGAAAGTGAAATGTTCTAATTACTGAGTGAAAGTAGACCTTTCAGTGTGAATCACAATTTACTGGGACAATTGGAAAAGGCACCAAAATGTTTCAATCTCTGAAGATAAACTTCAGCCTTGAAGTTATGTTTCGGAGCTCACAAGCCGTGGGAATCTTTGTGAATGTTTCCTCTTCCCTTTTGTAAACAAGCAATGAAGTTAACCCTTTCCCCTGACAGCACGGCAACAATTTGAAATAAAGACTTTGACTTTTAAAGATTTGGCTTCATCCCGTTTGTTGGGGTCATATTTCCAGCCGTGGGAATCATCGCGGGCGGGATGGAGATTTGCTGGAACATTTTTTTTTATAATCCTAATCCTTATTGTCACAAGAAGTCTTACATTAACACTGCAATTAAGTTACAGTGAAAAGCCCCCAATCAGCACATTCCGGAGCCTGTTCAGGTACACAGAGGGAGAATTCAGAATTGTCATGTGAGAGTACCTTTAAGAACTGGGTGTTTATCAAATAGCTGCAGTGAAGACAGACAGCCCAGCTCCACCCACACTCTGATATCACTGCAGCTAATTGATAAACACCCAATTCTTAAAGGTACTCTCACATGACAGAATGTCCAAATTAACTAACAGCACGTCTTTCGGGATTTGTGGGGGGGAAAGCGGAGCACCCGGAGGAAACCCACGCAGACATGGGGAGAACGTGCAGACTCTGCACATACAGTGACCCAAACCGGAATCGAATCTGGGGCCCTAGTGCTGTGAAGCAACAGTGCTAATTACTGTGCCGCCCCTTTCAAGGTCCTTTACCTTGGGCGGTAATTTCCAGTCTCGGGTTGGGGAGGAGGGCGTGGTGGTGGTGGATGTGGGGGGGGGGGGGGGGGGGGGGGGGCGCAACCGGAAAACAATCCCTTCCCATTCTCGGAGCAGTGAACGGTCTCCAGTGTGAGCACCGTTGGTGAGTCAGCTGGTTCATTTTGCTTCTGAAGCTCTTCTCACAGTCAGAACACATAAAATGTCTTATGTCAGAGTGAACATGTTGGTGTGAAGTGAGATGGGTTAGAGTTCTCGAGTTTTACAACACAAAACAAGGCCCTTTGTCCCATTGTGTCTGTGCCGGCTATCAAGCACCAATCTATTCTAATCTGTTTCAGGGATTATTAACATCAACTCAAACAAACTCCAGCTGTCAGAATCAACATGGTTCTGTCCTGGATGTGATTTTGGTTCAATCCTGGATGTGATTAACGTCAATAACAGCAGAGTCCTGGAGGGACTTGTGAACTCGCTGGTGTGTCAGCAGGGTGGATGACTGAATGAATCCCTTCCCACAGAGGGAACAGATGAACGCCCCCTCCCTGGTGTGAATGCGCTGGTGTTTCAGCCGGAAGGAATGCTGAATAAATCCCTTCCCACACACGGAGCAGGTGAACGGCCTCTCTCCAGTGTGACTGCGCTGGTGAATCAGGAGATCCATTTTGCCTTTGAAGCTCTTCTCACAGTCGGAACATTTAAAAGGTCTGGTGTCAGAGTGAGTAAGTTGGTGTGTAGTGAGTTGGGTTAGTCAAGTGAACCTCTTCCCACACTTGGAGCAGGTGAATAGTCTTTCCCCGGTGTGACTGCGCCAATGAATTTGCAGCACAGATGGAGGTATGAATCCCTTCCCATAGTCCCCACACTTCCACGGTTTGTCCATGGTGCCGGTGTCCTTGTGCCTCTCCAGGTTAGACAAAGAGTTGAAACCTCGTCCACACACAGAACACGTGTACAGATTCTCCTCGCTGTGAATGGTGTGATTGATTTTCAGGCTGTGCAACTGGTTAAAGCTCTTTCCACAGTCAGTTCACTGGAACACCCTCATAGAATTTACAGTGCAGAAGAAGGACATTTAGCCCAGCGAGTCTGCACTGACTCTTGGAAACAGCACCCCACTTAAGTCCCACGTCTCCACCCCATCCCCTTTATCCCCGTAACCCCACTTAACCTTTTTGGACACAGGACAATTAGGAATGGCCAATCCACCTAACCTGTACATCTTTGGACTGTGGGAGGAAACCAGAGCACCCGGAGGAAACCCACGCACACCCAAGGCGGGAATCAAAGCTGGGATCCTGGAGCTCTGAAGCAACTTTGCTGCCGTGCTGCCCTCGGAGTGGGGGGGGTGTATGTGTGTCTTGGTGCTTTCCCAGGCACACCGGTGTTTGAAATCCTTTCCCACAGACAGAACAGACAAATATTTCTCCTTCCACATTCAAATTCAAGTCCGGAGGAGGAACAGTTAATTTTCTGACTGAAAATCCTCTTCTGATCCCCAGTAACTGTCAGATGACGTGATGTTTGATTTGACTTTCCTGTCTGTCAATCCACTCCTTGTGACCCTATAAAACCAATTTGCACAGATAGGTCCAGGCCAGAAACTTAGAACAGATAACTCTCGTTCCCAGGGCATAATTATTGCTCTCTAGTTCCCCAAAGCTGCCAATCCCTGTCCCACACACTCTCCCCTTCCCGCAAACTCACAATAATTTCACCGTCACCAATACTGAGATGAACATTGAATTCCAGATTCAGAATTGAATTTACCCTCCACCAATTGCCATGATGGGATTTGAACCCTTGTTCCCAGAACACGAGCCTGTGTCTGTGGATTGCTGGTATAGTGAATCCCCATGGAGAGTGGTACCGACCTGGAACTCAATGCTTACACTCAAAGACCAATAATATCCAGGTTCAGATTAATCAAGTGACTCTCTCAGGTCTCAATGCCTTGTTTGATTTTACTTTGCTGTGTGTAAATCCTCCCCTTGTAACCCCTGTAAAAGGAGTTTCCAGAATCCATCACTGTCAGTCCTGCTGCGTGGACAGGGATCACCGCGCATGCGCCCTGCTGCACACAGGCCCCCTCTGAGGATGATGGTGGTTAACTGGATAAAGGCTCTGCAGGAAAACCTTCCCGCTCTGTGCAAACTCGGGATCGGTAATTTCTTGTTTTAGCTTCTCGGCCCTTAGAGGTCATCATAATTACATTCAGTAACCTGTGTGTGGTAAACTCCACTAGTACCACATTGCATGTATTACGGTACTGCCCACGTATTACAGGTACCACAGTAAATCCCAGCCTGCTGGCTCCTCCCAGCAGGCTCTGTATATAAGTGGAAGCTCTCCTGCGCTGCTCCCATTCTGGTTCCAGCTGCAGGAGGCACAACATCTGGTGCAATAAAACCTCGATTGTTTCACCATTCTCGACTTGTGGTAATTGACGGGAGATCAATTTGTTGCACAAGATTTCAAAAGATGAACATCTTAATCAAGCCTGATCGGCCGGAGATGAGCCCTCACGCAGCCAATGCCACGTCCACCTTCGGCCACTGGCTTTCCTGTTTCAAAGGCTACCTCAGAGCAGCCACTGAACACCTCTCGGACCCACAGAAGCTCAAAATCCTCTACTCACGGGTGAGCCCTGAAATTTTTCCCCTCATCCGGGATGCCCTCACCTACAAAGAAGCGATGACGCTACTAAAGGGACATTACGTTAAGTCGGTGAATCATGTGCACGCCAGGCACCTCCTGGCCATGAGACAGCAACAAACAGCAGAGAAAGTAACATCAGAGAGTGAACTACAGATGTGGGAGGAAGGGAAGGGGAAAGCAAAGAGGAGAAAGGGTAAGGAAAGGTGGATAAGATGGGGGGGGGGGGTTCTCTGCTGTTTGGCCTTTCACGTCTTTTGTTCTCTCTGGGGACTGCCATTAGCTCTATTTCCCCATGGTTTCTGTGGCCATTAGCACCCGGTTTCCCGTTGCTATGACTCATCTTTCATTCTCGCTCGACAGTACGATTATTTCCCACTTTCTCTGTCTGTTCGCTTCGACAGTCATCGGACTCGAAACGTTAGCTCTTTTTTCTCCCTACAGATTCACACAGACTGAAACTTCTTCAAACGTTAACTTTGTTTCTCTCGCCAGATGAGGCACGGTGACACAGGGGTTAGCACTGCTGCCTCACAACGCCAGCCACCTGGGTTCAATTTAAGCCTTGGATGACTGTGTGGAGTTTTCACATTCTCCGCGTGTCTGTGTGGGTTTCCTCTGAGTGCTCCAGTTTTCTCCAACCATCCAAAGATGTGCAGGTTAGGTGGATTGACCACTCTGAATTGCCCCTTTACAATATAATAATCTTTATTGTCACAAGTAGGCTTTCATTAACACTGCAATGAAGTTACTGTGAAAAGCCCCTAGTCGCCACATTCCGGCACCTGTTCGGGTACACAGAGGGAGAATTCAGAATGTCCAAATTACCTAACAGCATGTCTTTCGGGACATGTGGGAGGAAACCGGAGCACCCGGTGGAAACCCACACAGACACAGGGAGAATGTGCAAACTCCACACAGACAGTGACCCAAGCTGGCAATCGAACCTGAGATCCTGGAGCTGTGAAGAAACAGTGCTAACCACTGCGCTACCAAGTGGAGGTACTGTTACAGGGATAGGGTGTAGGCATGGTCTTAAGTAGGGTGCTCTTTCCAAGGGCCAATGACCTCCTCCTGCACTGTAAATTCTATGAATCTGCAGGATTTTCTCTCTCTCAGTCTGATCCGATGGGTCTGTCGGGTGGTATTTCGGATGTTAGCACTGTTGCTTCACAGTGCTCACTGCTGTTTGTTTCTTTTATTTCACTACTGTGACAGGGCAAAGACCTGATTAAAAGGATTCAAACATGGGAGTGCTGGGAAAGATGGGCAAGGATTTGGGAGGTGACAACAAGTTCAAAGAGTTTGGAGAGGAGAGGGAGGTTAAACTCGGGGACCTGGGGTGGAGGGTGTTGCACATGGCAGTGCCGGGCAACCGTCAAATTCAAAACTTCGCGGCTCTGCCAGAGACCTGCTCCTTTTGTGGCCTGGTGGAGACCGTGGAGCATGTTTATGTTGTCTGCCCCAGGCTACACTCCCTCTTTGATTTCTTGACAACGTTGTTGTTGAGGTTTTGTTTGCACTTCAGCCCCACGCTCCTGATCTACGGACATCCGGTGCGGCGAGGGGCGGGGAAGGCGGAGGATGCCCTCGTGAACCTGCTCCTGGGCCTGGCCAAACTAGCCATTTATCGGTCCAGGCAGCGGGCGAGCGAAGAGGTCTTCCGGCCCGACTGTCTGCCCCTCTTCCGCGGCCTTGTTCTCGGCCGGCTGTCCCTGGAGAGGGAGCATGCGGTGTCCACGGGCACACTGGAAGATTTCCGTGCTCGGTGGGCACCGCAGGGGTTGGATTTCCTTATCTACCCCGATTTTCACATTTTAATTTGACGGGTTTTAGCTAAGTTTCTGTTCCTTTTTTGGTTGTGCTCCACCTGTTGTTTTAGGGGCGTCCCCTCCTTTGATTTATCCATCATTTAATTTATGCTCTTTTACTTGGTTTTTCACACCCAGCACCATGCTAAGGCAGGTGCTGGCTTAATCCTGCACATGTATATAAATGTGTAGGTCATACAAACTCACAAAATAAAAAAACACACAAAACACATGATTTATAAGTACTGCGTCCCCAAAAGAGGAGGAGATGGTAGCTGAAGATGGGGCAGTAATTTGTAAGGATGGCAGGGTCAAGGGTTTGTTTTATTGAGGAGGGGGTGACGATGGCAGATTTGAAGGACAGAGGGACAGTACCTGAAGAGAGAGAAATGTTGACAATATCCATGGACACAGGGTAGTTGGCTGGTCAGTAGCTCAGTGGGAATAGGGTTGATGGAGCAGGAGCTGGGTCTCATGGACAAGATGAGCTCTGAGAGGGCTTGAGGGGAGATGGGAGAGAAACTAGAGAAAGATGTGAATTCAGGGCTCGAGATAGGATGAAATTTAGAGACAGTTTGGTCCGGTGGGCTCGTGGAAGGGAGGGAAGCAGCAGAGGCAGCTGATCAGATTGACTCAATCTCAGTCACAAAGAAGCTCCACAAGCTCCTCACACTTCTTGTTGGAGGTGAGGATGAAAGAGACAGGGGAGAGCGAGAGAACTTCAAAAGGAATTAACTTGTGTCAGAGATATTAAATGTTTCAACACACTGCGTATTTCACACAAATCTAATTTATTTGACTTTTAGCCAGAATATTAGCCCCTGTAAATGGGCTGGAGTTTGTTATCAGCAGAAAGAGACCCAAATGAACATGGTTCAGTCCTGAATGTGAAGAACAGCAAAACCCAATCGCAGTCATTATTTGTGGCCTCGTTGGTGTCTCAGTAGGGAGGATGAAGCGGTGAATCCCTTCCCACACTCGGAGCAGGTGAATGGTCTCTCCCCAGTGTGGGTTCGCTGATGTATAGTGAGCTGAATTGATTGTGTGAACCCAGTCCCGCAGAGAGAGCACCTATACGGTCTCTCATCAGTGTGAACACGTTGATGGCGTGTCAGATTCCCAGAACTTTTATAGCAGTTCCCACAGTCAGGACATTTAAACGGTCTCTTATCAGTGTGAACTTGCTGGTGACTCAGGAGGTCAGATGAAACAGTAAATCCCTTCCCACACTTGGAGCAGGTGAATGGCGTCTCCCCAGTGTGAATTCGCTGGTGTCTCAGCAGGTGGGATGAACGAGTGAATTCCTTCCCACAATCTGAGCAGGTGAACGGTTTCTCCCCAGTGTGAATTCGCTGGTGTGTGGACAGAGTGGATGATTGGGTGAATCTCTTCCCACACTTGGAGCAGGTGAACGGTCTCTCCCCAGTGTGAATTCGCTGGTGATTTTGCAGGGCGGATGAAGCAGTGAATCCCTTCCCACACTCGGAGCAGGTGAATGGCCTCTCCCCAGTGTGGGTTCGCTGATGTATAGTGAGCTGAATTGATTGTGTGAACCCAGTCCCGCAGTGAGAGCACCTATACGGTCTTTCGTCAGTGTGAACACGTTGATGGCGTGTCAGACTCCCAGAACTTTTATAGCACTTCCCGCAGTCTGGACATTTAAACGGTCTCTCATCAGTGTGAACTTGCTGGTGACTCAGCAGGTCAGATGAAACAGTAAATCCCTTCCCACACTCCGAGCAGGTGAATGGCCTCTCACCAGTGTGACTACATCGATGAATTTCCAGCTTGGATGGGGAAGGGAATCCTTTGCCACAGTCCCCACATTTCCGCGATTTCTCCTCAGTGTGACTGCATTTGTGGCCTGTGAGGCCTGATGAAAGAGCGAATCCTCGTCCACACACACAAATCAAGTACGGTTCCTCTCCACTGCTTTTTCTTTCCATGTTTAAAGACCGATGATATTCAGGATATGATAAATTGAGGGCTCTGTCAGATCCTGATGTGATGCTTGGTTTGAGTTTCCGGACTTTGAAGCCTCCCCTTCGAACACTCTGTGAAACTGATTGAAAACAGAAAATAGGGAGTGAGAGAGAACCCACAAAAACACAAAGGCAGGTTGTGAATTTGCTGAATGATTCTGGTCATTTCTTGGGCCGGCACTGGGAAAAAATGACCATGAAAACTATAGATTGTTATAAAACCCAGTTGACCTCTTTGGGAGGAGAGAGAAAGAGGTGAAGAGGGATTTTGTATGTCTACAAGACATATTAAGACAAAGCATATTCGACCTTGAGCTTCATAAATTGAAATATTGATGCCGAAACTATGCTTCTGGTGGCATAGTGGTTAGCACCGCTGCCTCACAGCTCCAGGGTCCCGGGTTCAATTCGAGTCTCGGGTGACAATGTCTGGAGTTTGCAATTTCTCCCCGTGTCTGCGCCGGTTTCCTCTGGTTTCCTCCCACAGTCCCAAGATGTGCAGGTTAGGTGGATTGGCCATGCTAAATTGCCCCTTAGTGTCCGAAGGTTAGTTGGGGTCACTGGGTTCCGGGGACAGGATGGAGGCGTGGGCTTAATTTGAAGGAGGGTCCTCTTTGCAAGGGCCAGTGCAGACCTGATGGGCTGAAATGCCTCCTTCTGCACTGTAAATTCTATGATTCTGCACTGTAGGAATTCTATGAAGCTCGGGTCACCACGCTTCAGGAAGGATGTGAAGTGGGAAGCACGTTGGTGCAGAAAGTTAACCCTGCTGCCTTAAGGCGCCGAGGTCCCAGTTTCGATCCCAGCTCCGGGTCACTGTCCGTGTGGAGTTTGCACATTCTCCCCGTGTTTGTGTGGGTTTTGCACCCACAACCCAAAGATGTACAGGGTAGGTGGATTGGCCACGCTAAATTGCCCCTTAATTGGAAAAAAAATCAATTGGATACTCTAAAATGAAAAAAAATGGAAGAATGTGAAGGTTCTTGGCGAAGATGCAGAGGAGATTTACCAGAATGGTTCCAGCAAAGGAGATTGAGGGGAGATTTGATTCAGGGACACAAGATTGTCAAGATTTCATTCAGGTGGGCAAACAAACTATTTCCATTCACTGATCGTACAAGCAGTCGGAACACAGATTGAAAGTTTTGGGTAAAACCTGGATTGAACGATATAAGATGCTGATGGGTCTTGACAGGGTGGATGCGGAGAGGATGTTTCCTCTTGTGGGAGAATCTGGAACAAGAGGGTCACTATTGCAAAATAAGGGGGCCCCATTTCAGATGGAGAGGTGGATTTTTTATTCTCTTGAGGGTTGTAAGAATTTGGAACTCGCGTCCTTAAAAGGCAGTCACGATGTGGAGATGACGACGCTGGACTGGGGTGAGCACAGTTAGAAGTTTTGCAACAACAGGGTAAAGTCCAACAGGTTTGAAACAAACCTGTTGGACTTTAACCTGGTGTTGTAAGACTTCTTAAAAGGAAGTGGAAGCAAAGTCCTTGAATATGTTTACGGCAGAGCTGGATAGATTCTTGATGGGCAAGGGGGTGAAAGGTTATCGGGGTCGGCAGGAAAGAGGAGTTGAAATGAAAAACAATTAAATGAAAATCGCTTATTGTCACGAGTAGGCTTCAATGAAGTTATTTTGAAAAGCCCCTAGTTGCCACATTCCGACACCTGTTCGGGGAGGCTGTTACGGGAATCAAACCGTGCTGCTGGCCTGCCTTGGTCTGCTTTCAAAGCCAGCGATTTAGCCCTGTGCTAAACAGCCCCTCAGTTGAGGTTAGAATGTTGAGGTTAGAAGTTGAGGTCAGAATGAGATCAGCCGCAATCTTATTCAATGCAGATCAGGCTTGAGGGGCCGAGTGGCCTGATTCTAGTTTGTATGTAAAAGGTACAGGAGATATATATTTTTTTTAATTTAGAGTACCCAAATATTTCTTCCAATTAAGGGGCAATTTAGCGTGGCCAATCTACCTATCCTGCACATCTTTGGGTTGTGGGGGCGAAACCCATGCAAACACGGGGAGAATGTGCAAACTCCACACGGTCAGTGACCCAGAGCCGGGATCGAACCTGGGTCCTCAGCACCGTAGGCAGCAATGCAACCACTGTGCCACCGTGCTGCCCCAGGTACAGGAGAAATGAGGAGATATGAGATATATGTTTTCACACAGCCAGCGGCAAAGACCTGAAACTTGCTGCCTATGAGGGAGTTTGAAAATAGACACAATGAATGATTTGATTTTAAAAGGAAATTGGATTTGAGGGAAATAAACCTGCGAGGATACAGGGATGGAGCAGGAGAATGGCACTGACTGGATTGCTCCAGAGAGCTAGCATGGATTCAATGGGCCGAATTCCATTCACTGTGTCATCATGTCTCTGACTCGTTTGTGTAATCTAGTTTTGCAATTTAACCCCGGGGGGGGGGTTCAGATATCACTCAGGTAAATCTGTGCTACATTCCCTCCGAGGCCATTCTATCCTTCCTCAGGTTTGTTGCCCAGAACTGAACACAGTTCTCCAGGTTTGGTCTAACCAGGGTTTGAGAATCTCGGGGCTTTTCCAGTCACACTGAGACCTGAAATCTTCCCTCACAGACAGAACAGACAAACCTTTTACCTTCCACACCCAGATGCTGCTGAAATTCAGTTTCTAATGAATCGAGTGACTGTCAGATCGCGGTGTGACGTTTGGTTTGTGTTACCCGTCTGTTAAACCTCCACTTTCAGCATCCTGTAAATTTACAGAAACCTCACTGTCAGTTTAGGATAGAAATTCACAACATTCTCTCCTCGCCAACATTGATTAAATGTATTCCTGGAGGTTGGATCACATGACCTGCCCCCATCCTCCAGCCATTAATCGGTCAACACATCTATCCTTGTGACACACTGCCTTCCTCGGCCAATTGGGAAGCAAAAGGACTCATTACCTTACAGGACAGTGATTGACTGTCAGCCAAACAACCTTTATCCCATTTTCAATATTTTTATATCCGCTGAAGAGAAATGTTCAAAGAAAATTTCAAAAAATTCTTCTTTACTGTCCTAATGATTTCCCAGACACACAGGCATGAATCTCACCAAGGCAGAAAGTAAAATTTGAATTCATTGAAAGTTTACTGATGACCATGAAACCATTGTTGGTTGTTGCAAAGACCCATCTGGTTCACTCCTGTCCTTCAGTGAACAAAATCTTCTATCCTTACCTGGTCTGGCCTACATGTGATTCCAGATCCACAGTCAGCTGGTTGACCCTTAAAATGCTCTCTGAGATAGTCTCTAGGGGGGAAGGAGGGGAGGGTAGAGTCTCTGATATTTATAAGGTACACATGAAGGAGGAAGGGTCCCTGATGGAGGAACTGAAACTCAAATGGGAGGAGAAGCTAGGCGGGGAAATGGAGGACGGGCTGTGGGCAGAAGCCCTGAGTAGGGTAAATTTGACCGCAACATGTGCCAGGCTCGGCCTGATTCAATTTAAGGTCGTTCACCGGGCCCACATGACGGTGGTTCGGATGAGCAAATTCTTTGGGGTAGAGGATAAATGCGCTAGGTGCGCAGGAGGACCGGCGAACCATGTACAAATGTTTTGGGCATGCCCGATGCTTAGGGGATACTGGGAGGGATTTGCAGGGATCAGGTCCTGGGTGCTAAAAACAAGGGTGGCGATGGGTCCAGGGGTGGCAATTTTTGGGGTTTCAGAAGACCCGGGAGTCCAGGGTGAGAAAGAGGCCGATATTTTGGCCTTTGCTTCCCTGATAGCCCGTCGACGAATATTATTGGCATGGAGGGACTCAAAGCCCCCGAAGACTGAGTTGTAGCTTATGGACGTGTCAAGATTCCTGGGTATGGAAAAAATTAAGTTCGCCTTGACTTCTTTGCGGGAGGTGAGCGTTAGCGGGGGGGGGGGGGGGGGGGGGGGGGGTAGAGTGAGAGTAGGAGGGATAAATTGGTGGGTAGTACCGGTGGGAGCGGGCTTGTGCAGTATGTTACGACTGAAGTATTGAATGCTCGTGGATGTTTGCACATTTTTGCCTTTTTTGTCTTCTTTCTGTTGATGTTTGTAACTGTTTACAATGCCAAAAAACTACCTCAATAAAATTGTTTGTTAAAATGCTCTCTGAGCTGCTCTCAGTTCAAGGGTAATTAGGGCTGGGCAGTGAATGCTGGCCCAGCCAGCGACACCCACATCCCGTGAATGAACAGAAAAGAAAATCTGCCGTCCTTACCTGGTCTGGCCGACACGATTCCAAACCACAGCAATGTGGTTGACTCTTTAAATGCCCTCCGAGATGGCCGAGCCAGCCACACAGTTCGAGGGAAATTAGGGATGGACAATAAATGTTGGCTCAGCAAGTGACTCCCACAAATGATTAAAATAAAATCCTGGAGACTCCAGTCAGTCAATCCGGGAGAGTTAGCATCCGGTCCAGGCACGCAGCGCATAAGAATAACAATAATAATCACTTACTGTCACGAGTAGGCTTCAATGAAGTTACTGTGAAAAGCCCCTGGTCGCCACATTCCAACGCCTGTTTGGAGAGGGTGGAACGGGAATGGAACCCGGTCCTGTTCTGCATTACAAGCCAGCTGTCTTAGCCCACTGTGCCTAACCAGCCCCTTCCCTGCGGCGCATTGTCCTCTGTGAAGATGGCGGCCGGTAACCCGTGCCTGTCACCGCTCAGCTCTCACTCTATTCGTTGCTGCTTAAGACTGGACTATTTTACTCGGGAGTTGTAGCCTCCATGGGGTATTTATTTATCTTTTTTTTAAACATAAATTTAGAGTACCCAATTAATTTTTCCAATTAAGGGGTAATTTAGCATGGCCAATCTACCTAACCCGCACATCTTTGGGTTGTGGGGGCGAAACCCATGCAAACACGGGGAGAATGTGCAAACTGCACACGGACAGTGACCCAGGGCCGGGATCGAACCTGGAACCTTGGCACAACACCACAGTCTGCACTGGGAGTGCCAGCTTCGGATTGGCCATGCTAAATTGCCCCTGAATTGGAAACAAATAATTGGGTACTCTAAATTTATAATTAATAATAATAATAATAATCCTCACCTCTGTCACAATTCTGGTGTTTTCAAGTTTACAATCTCCTGCTGCAACCTTCGGCTGGAAATATATCAGAAGCTTTGGAAGCAGCTGTAAAAGGACATTACAATGGTCAGAAATGTTTGTCATGGTTATAAATTAAGATCAGAGCCGGGATCGAACCTGGGACCTCGGTGCGTGAGACAGCAGTGCTAATGTCCCAGAATTAATTAATACGGATTTTACTTGCTTTGGAGGCAGTTCAGTGAAGTTTCACTAGTCTGATTCCTGGGATGGGAGAGTTTGTTTTATGGGTGAAGATTGAGCCTGTTTGGTCTGTAACCGATGGAGTTTAGAAGAATGAGAGGTGATCTTCTTGAAACATCTAAGATTCTGAGGGGTTTTGATGAAAGAATATTTTCCCACATATGGCGGACAGTTTAAAGATAAGAGTTCTCCAATTTGACACTGAGATAAGGAGAAATGTCTTCCCTCAGAGGGTCATCAGTATGTGGATAAAAACAAATTGCTGCAGATGCTGGAATGTGAAACAAAAACAGAAAATACTGGACAATCTCAGCAGGTCTGACAGTATCTGTGGGGAGAAAAGGGAGCTAATGTTTTGAGTCTGGATGACTCTTTATCAAAGCTGAGTTTGTGGAATTCTCTTTCCCAGAGAGCAATGGCGCTGGGCCACTGAATATACTCGAAGCTGAGTTAGTCTTTTTTTTATCTACTGGGGAGTCAAAGGTTTTTTGGGGAAGGCAGGAAAATGTGATTAAAGGCACATGCGGATCAGCCATGCCTTTATTGAATTGCAGAGCAGGGTTAATAGGCCGAATGGCCATTCCCTGCTGCTAATTCTGATGTTATTATTCTTCTGTTCTCCGGATTGCCATACATGGCAGCAGCACCTTTCCCCTCTGGAGGGGCCTGTCAATCATCCAGACAATGATTTTCTCTCCTGGTCACCGGGATGCTGAAGCACCGCCTCTGTTACGTCATCAAGATGGCCTCTCAGCCGCGCCGCTAAACAAAGATGGCGGCCGTGGAACTGGGCTTGATACTGGATAAAAGCTCCGCAGCTGCAAACGCGGGATTTGCAGTCTTAAACCGGCCTTGTGACCAGCAGGGGGTGTTTCTGAAGCCTTCACTCCCTCCCCACCCGGCTCCCGGCTCCATTCCTCCCTCCGCCTCACCGACTCTCACCGCCCCAAACAGCCGCTCCCGCATTCGCAGACCTCCCAGCAAAGTGACACTGCGCATGCTCCAGATACAGCCCAGCATTGCGTCTGCGCACTGGGCTCCTGTGACGTGCTAGGGCACATTCACAGCCGCATGGAATGATGGGTAATAACCGGACCATTGAAACCGCAAACAGTTAATACAAAATAACTTGGTTACCAATTGATAAACATAATCAAGCAAATTATTGTCAATGGTTATTCTGCTATTCTCCATTTCTCGAAATGATTGAATGCTGCTCTCCTGTGGAACAATGCAGATCTTAAGGTGCTTTTTCCCCATGGGTCCTTCCTCTCTCCTCCCCAGAAGATGCAAACAGTTGCTGGGTTCAATCCCGGAATCAGTAATTCCTCAATCTTCTTCCCGCTTACTCGTGATACTGAATGTTCAGTGTTTTCTAGAATGATCCAGTACAGATGGAAGTCACTGGGCACATCATGTCTGCACTGACTCTGGAGAAGAGCTACCACTTTTCCTGGTTAAATTCCATTTGCCACTGTACTGCCAACATGACCAGTCCATCTGTATCATCCCGGGTGGAACACACCATTACAAGGGGACATAAATTTAAGATAAATGGTGGAAGATATAGAGGGGATGTCAGAGGTAGGTTCTTTACCCAGAGAGTAGTGGGGGCATGGAATGCACTGCCTGTGGTAGTAGTTGAGTCGGAAAATTTATGGACCTTCAAACGGCTATTGGATAGGTACTTGGATTAGGGTAGAATAAGGGAGTGTAGGTTAACTTCTTAAGGGCAGCACGGTAGCATTGTGGATAGCACAATTGCTTCACAGCTCCAGGGTCCCAAGTTCGATTTCGACTTGGGTCACTGTCTGTGTGGAGTCTGCACATCCTCCCCGTGACTGCGTGGGTTTCCTCCGGGTACTCCGGTTTCCTCCCACAGCCCAAAGATGTGCAGGTTGGGTGGATTGGCCATGACAAATTGTCCAAAATTCTATGATTAACCTAGGACAAAAGTTCGGCGCAACATCGTGGGCCGAAGGGCCTGTTCTGTGCTGTATTTCTCTATCTATCTATCCCGTAATTTAAGGCTTTTGTCCTCGCTATTTACCACACCAATTTTCCATCTGCAAAAATACCGATCATACCTTCACATATTTCAAGTCCTCGATTTTATATATAATTCCTATTGGTGGCTGAGGATGCACCAGGATCTCCATCAGCACCTGAACCTGTGATTCCTTCCTGTGAGACAATCGAGAGCTATAATAACTCTGGAGAAACAATGCTGAAAAAGCTGATGTTCTGGTCAAGGCTAATAACTGGGTGCTGCCTTCTCTGTTTCTGAATTTATTCCACGCCTGTACACTCCCCACTTATAAGCATTGACCGTAATGACTGGCAAGAGTTTGATGCCAATCAGTCACTATCGCGACAAAGTGCCCATCAAACAGCATCATTAAGGTGGCACGGTAGCACAGTGGTTAGCACGGTTGCTTCACAGCACCAGGGTCCCAGATTGATTTCCGCTTGGGTTACTGTCTGTGCAGAGTCCGCACATTCTCCCCAAAAAGACTTGCTTGTTAGGTGAATTGGTCATTCTCAATTCATATGAACAGGCGCCGGAGTGTGGGTGAGTCTGGGGGATTTTCACAGTAACTTAATTGCAGTGAAAATGTAAGCCTACTTGTGACAATAATAAAGATGATTATTATTACTTTTGAATTCCAACGCCTCAATAAAGAGGCAGAGAGTGGTAGAGAGGGATCTCTGCCAAAGATCTGCGGGTCGAGAAACACCTTCTCCAATCGCAGAAAGACCACAAGAGAAAACACATGACTCTGAGTAGATCCCATCCTCGAATTGAGGAGGAGCTGACAACCTAACAACAGAGGAGGAGCAGGTCATGAGGGTGTGACAGTCAATGTAACTTTCTGCGTTTGAGTGGTTCAGCTGGAATTCCATCCTTGCCGGGTTGGTTCTGATTGCTCAACAATCAATGGCCTTTCCCAGTTCAAGTGATGAGGATTCCTTGTCCAACGCAATCATGATAGGAAGTTGCAGGAGAGTCAAACAGAGACCGCGAGGTGTCCGTCTCACAGGGGTACAGCTCACAGTCGTGTTCAACCCAGCAGGACATGTTCACATCTGGTGGTGAGAACTTCACCATACTCCATAATCAGGGTGGCATGGTGGTGCAGTGGTTAGCACTGCTGCCTCATAGCGCTGAAGTCCCTGGTTCGATCCCGGCTCCGGTTACTGTCCGTGAGGGTTTGCACATCCTCCCCGTTTATCTGGGTTTCGCTCGCACAACCAAAAAATGTGCAGGGTAGCTGGATTGGCTTTGCTAAATTGCCCCTTAATTGGAAAAAATGAATTCGGTACACTAAATTTTTTATTAAAATCCATAATCAAAGGCAGTTCAGACTTCTTGTCAAAAGCAAATTACTGTGGATGCTGGAATCTGAAACCAAAATTCCTTGACGCAGGCTGCTCCAGTGTTTATTTGCACAGCATCTCCATCTTTTACACAATGGTCTTGGCAATGTTCAAGTCCCAAGTGATGCACTGTTCTAGCTCTTGGGTTTATGTTGGACATCGGGTCGGCTTTGGTTTTTGCTTCAATGACATATGTCATCTCTGCTGAGTGGGTCTCAAACAATGTCTTTGTTGTGGGTTCCACCTTTACCAAATGTTGCTGCTGCTGTGTCAGAAATGATTCAACTCAGTGACTGCCAAACTTCATCAGTAACAATGTTGATTGATTAAGTTTCTATTGATGAGCCTGTGAAATACTTACAGTTTTATTTAATGTTGATAATTTAATTTCATAATGGTGGTGTCACAGTGAAGAATGTGTAAGTCAGAAAGAATTGTCAGCAAGGTTTAATCAGAATTTTCCACTTGGAGATCAGTAGACTGTTTCAAAAACTGAATTATAGATTTTGCACCAAAAACTTTTTAAGATTAAAGTAAAAGTTCATAACGCTATAGCAATTGCGTTCCTGGGAAAGATCTTGAATAAAGAGGAAAGATGTTTTTAAAAAGAGACACTGCAGCCCCAAAAATCAGTGACGCATCCAGAATATTAAACTGCAGCCAGTTATAGGGGTTGTTGACATCAGCAGAAATTACCAAATATTGTCAGACTATCGATCTTGTATGTGATTAACAGCAGCAATAACAGCTGAATAGACATCTCATCAGTCACTGAAGAAGCTGTTGATGTGTCAAGAGGTTAAGTGACTGAGTGTATCTCTTCCCACATACAGAGCAGATGAACGGTCTTTCCCTGGTATGATTACGTTGGTGTGCAAAGAGAATGGATGGGAATGGATGACTGTCTGAAATTCTTCCCACACTGAGTACAAGTAAGTGGATTCTCCTCGGTGTGTATTTGCTTGTGTATCAGAAAGCTGGATGAATGAATGAATCCCTTCCCACATACGGAGCAAGTGAACAGTCTTTCCACAGTATGAACATGCTGGTACACATTGAGGTTAGATGACCGCCTGAACCTCTTTTCACAGTGGCTGCAGCTGAATGGCCTCTCCTCAGTGTGAATTTGCTGGTGTGACATGAGGCTGGCTGACATACTGAATCCCTTCCCACACACAGAACAGGTGATTGGCTTCTCCCCAGTGTGACTATGTCGATGATTTTCCAGCTGAGATGAACATTGAACCATTTCACACAGTCCTGACATTTCCACACTTTCTCCATGGTGCCGGTGTCCTTGTGTCTCTCCAGGTTGGATAATCAGTTGAAGCCTCGTCCACACAGAACACATGCATGGTGTCTCCATGATGTGAATGGTGTGCTTATTTTTTCAGGCTGTGTAACTGGTTAAAGTTATTTCCACAGTCTGTTCACTGGATCAGACAGATGGTTGACCATTAGAATGGGCAGGCAGGCAATGCAGGAATCTCCTTTGGCTGTCCCCCTCTCTAACAGGTATACCATTTTGGATACTGTTGGGGGAAGTGGGGAAAACAACAACAACAGCCTAAACAGTGGCACCACAACTGGCTCTGTTGTTCAGCAGGGGAGGACAAAGTGCGGGAGAGCGATAGTTATAGGGGCCTCTATATGAAGGGGCACAGATAGGCGCTTCTGTGGACGGGAAAGAGACTCCAGAATGGTATGTTGCCTCCCTGGTGCCAGGATCCAGGATGTCTCTGAACGAACACAGGACATCCTGAAGGGGGAGGGTGAACAACCACTGGGATCTCTTCCAGGGCACGTGTGACCTATACAAGAAGGACGTGTTACATCTAAACTGGAGGGGCACCAATATCCTGGCTGGGAGGTTTGCTGAAGTCACTCGGGAGGATTTAAACAAGTATGGCAGGAGGGTGGGAGCCAGAAGGTGTAATAACTGAAGGTGAATTGGAGAACAAAAATAAGAGAACCACATCACCCTGTCTGCTCAAACACAGTGGTTTGAAGTGTATTTGTTTCAACGCCGGAAGTATACCGGGGAGGCAGATGAACTTAGAGCACTTATTAGTACTTGGAATTACAATGTTGTGGCTATCACAGAAACATGTTTAAAGGAAGGGCAGGATTGGCAGCTGAATGTTGGAGGATACAGATGCTTCCGGAGAGATAGAGAGGGATGTAAAAGGGGTGGGGGAGTAGCATTACTGGTTAAGGAGAACATTATTATATTATGAGGGGAAATATACCGTCAATGGCAAAACTACCAGGAATATAGAAAGTCAGAGAGATTTGTGTGTGCATGTGCACAAATCTTTCAAGTTGGCATCACAAAGGAACAAGATAGTCAAGAAAGCAGACGGAATGCTTCCCTTCATTGGACGGGGCATCAAGTATAAAAACTGGCAAGTCATGCAATAGTTTTGTAGAACCTTGTTACGGCCACACTTGGAATATTGCGCACAATTCTGGTCGCCACAGTACCAGAAGGATGTGGAGGATTTGGAGAGGGTGCAGAGGAGGTTTACCAGGATGTTGCCTAGTCTGGATTGTGTTAGGTATGTGGAGAGGCTGAATAGACTCAGATTGTTTTCATGAGAAAGACAGAGGTTGAGGGATGACCTGATAGAGGTCGACAAGATTATGAGGGGCATGGATAGAGTGGATGGGCAGACACTCTTTCCTAGGGCGGGGGGGGGGGGGGGGGGGGTATGTCAGTCACCCGGGGGCATAGGTTTAAAGTCCCTGGGCAAAGTTTAGAGAAGATGTGCGAGGCAGGTTTTTTTATGCAGAGGGTGGTGCGTGCCTGGAACGCATTGCCAGGGCAGGTTGTGGAAGCAGATACGTTAACGACGTTCAAAAGGCACCTTGACAAACACATGGATAGGATGGGTATAGAGCGATACGGCACAAGGAAGTGCTGAGGGTTTGGGCAAAGGTTGGTATCATGACCGGTACAGGCTTGGAGGGCCGAAGGGCCTGTTCCTGTGCTGTATTGTTCATTGTTCAAAGACCCTGTTCAATGTGGGAGAAATAGTTCCCTTGTTCGGAATGTGGATGACGTTTTAGCCGATGGTCTGACCTTTTGAACGATATGTAGTCACGCTGGAAGAAACCTTGGAAATCTGGTTACTGTGGAATAGATTTAATCAGACCTGGAGATTCATCGACCTGTTCACACTGAGGAGCGACCATTAATGTTCCCCGTGTGTGGGAAGGGATTCACTCAGTTCACCAGCCTCACTTCATCATGGTCAATCTGTACTGGACTGTTTCCAAGTGCAGTGTATCTTTCCTGAGGTTTGGTGCCCAGTACAGAACACAGTTCATGCAGCAAGTGAAGAAAAGACAGCAGGAATTTCTCTAATCTGTGATTTACAAGGACACATTCTTTGTTCCCAGCAGTTACGTTTCTTCAGTAATTTCCTCATTTTCCTGAAACTACCCTTCCTGTTAATTCTATTATTTCTGATAATTCCATTACTCTAGCGAAAACATCACACATTAGAATTTAATCAGTTCCATTATTCACTCTGGTTTAAGTTTATGTTGAGGTTAATAACAGACAAACTCTGTCCTCTCCCCGATCCGATTAGAGTTTCCAATGAGTCGATTCTGTGGAATAGAATGTCTTATCAGCGTTTCCACGGTGACCTGTCTGCAGTGAAGGAATGTCTTATCAGCGTTTCCACAGTGACCTGTCTGCAGTGAAGCGCCTGCTTGAGTTTCTAACTCAGACTAAACCTCTCTCCCAGAACACACACTATATCAGACATTGGATGTCAATATATTTCAGCCATGTTATGTTAATATCTCCCAAACACTAAAAGGAGTTCAGATACAGAAACTTTTAAATGTGGGAGGACAAGTTGATAAAGTGTTTCAAAAACACATGGGATCCAAGGTTTTATAATTCTAAGTGTGGAGTACAAACGGACAGAGGTCATGTAAACCTGGACAAATCATTGGTTAGGCTGCAGTTGGAATATTAGATCAGGTTTTGGGGATCTTACACCAGGAAGGATGTCAAGGTCATGGAGAAGGTGTGGAAGAGATTCACTGAGATTATCCCAGGGAAGAGAGGCTTTAGTTACCAGGAGGGATGAGAGAAACTGGGACTCTTTTCATTCAAACAGAGGCTGACTGGAGATCAGAGGGAGGGGGTTCGAGTCCGGCCTTGTGTGACTGTGTAGAGTTTGCACTTCCTCCCCGTGTCTGCATGGGTTCCTTCCGGGTGCTCCAGTTTCCTCCCACAGTCCAAAGACTGTGGTTAGCGCAGGTTAGGTGGATTGGCCATTTTAAAAGATTTCCCCTGAGTGTCCAAAGGTTAGGTGGACTTCTGGGGATAGGTTGGAGGAGTGGTCCTGAGTGGGGCGCCGTATTGGAGGGTCAGTGCAGACTTGATGGGCCGAATGGCCTCGTTCTGCATTGAAGGGATTTGACGGAACAGAAAAAGACTCACATGAAATATCAATCAGACTGGATAACAATATTCAGGACTCTCACTGTCCCTCTGGGCCTGCGGGGTGTTTGTGTGTGGTGGTGGGGGTGGTGGGGGGGTGGGGGGGTGGTGGGGGGGGTGGGTGGGGGGAGAAGGGGTGGGGGGGGGAGAAGGGGTGGGGGGGGGCGGCAGGGAGACAGTGGCAGAATCAGTGATGGTTTCTCTGATCACTGAATGAAATGTTACTTTTAAAGTGAAGGGTGTCTGTACTGGGGAATCTGAGTACCAAGTGCCAGCTTGAACCATTCTCAGCAGGTGAATGGCCTCTCCCCAGTATGAATCCGCTGGTGTAGAGTGAGTTGAGATGATCGTCTGAACCCAGTCCCACAGTCGAAGGACCTAAATGGTTTCTCGTCAGTGTGAACACGTTGATGGGACACCAGTTGACCGGAACTTTTAAAGCACTTCCCACAATCAAAGCATTTAAACGGCCTCTCGTCAGTCTGAACTCTTTGATGGGACACCTGATCCAGAGAACTTTTAAAGCACTTCCCGCATTTTCTGCATTTAAAAGGTCGCTCATCATTGTGAATCTGCTGGTGTGTCAGCAGTTGGGATGAATGAGTGAATCCACTCGCACACTCGGGGCAGGTGAAAGACCTTTCCCCAGTGTGAACTCGCTGGTGCATCAACAGGGTGTATGACTGAGTGAATCCATGCCCACACTCGGGGCAGGTGAAAGGCTTCTCCCCAGTGTGAATGCGTTGATGGGTTGCCAGGTCAGATGGGGAATTGAACACTTTGCCACAGTCCCCACATTTCCATGGTTTCTCCCTGCTGTGACTGCGTTTGTGTTTTGACAGACCAGATGAGCGGCTGAAGTTTCGTCCACACACACAACACCTGTACAGTTTCTCCCCACTGTGAACTGTGCTTTTTCCTTCCATGTTCGAAATCAGATGATATTCAGGTTTCGATCAGTTACACAACTGTCAGATTTTGATGTGGTGCTTCGTTGGAGTTTCACAATTGCATATCCTTCCCTGCTCATACCCTGTGAAATTGATTTAAAACAGAAATCAAACAGAGATCCCCCAAAAACAGGTTGTGAAATTGAGCTGAATGAATCTGATAACTTGTGGGGCAGGCTCTGGGAAGAAGTGACTGTGAAAACTGTTGAAACTTCTGTGAAAAGTGAACCAGTTTGTTAATGTCCTTCAGGGAAGGGAACCTGCCACCCGGCCTGAGCCCACACAAGACTCGGGCCTTTGCAAGAACACAGGAAATAGGAGCAGAAGTATACTATTCGGCCCGTCGAACTGGCTCTGCCACTGAACGTGACTCAATTTCCTCCATTAAGATTCTCCTTAAAATCTAATATCTCCTCATGTGGCTCAGTGTCAATTGTTATTTTGTAACGTATCTCTGAAAGACTTAAAAGTTATATTCTGTTCAAGTCACAATATAAAATTCGAATTATTGTCACTGCCCTCGACATATATTTTGCCCCATAAATAAGAATTTGTAACTCAGAGTGAAACAGTCTGTCAGGAAGACACGTTTAAAAAATGTTGCACCGAACAATGATGGCGACTGAGCATGCGCTCTGCTGCTCGTGCCCCAATAAAGATGGGGGGTGCGCGTGCGCACTTCCGCCAGTGATCCAAATAATGATACCAGGTTAAAGTCCAACAGGTTTGTTTCAAACACGAGCTTTCGGAGCACGGCTCCTTCTTCAGGATTCACCTGAAGAAGGAGCCGTGCTCCGAAAGCTCGTGTTTGAAACAAACCTGTTGGACTTTAACCTGGTGTTGTAAGACTTCTTACTGTGCTCACCCCAGTCCAACGCCGGCATCTCCACATCATGGCCAAATAATGATGCCGAGGGCGCATGCGTACGGCTGCCAGCACCAAATAAAGATGGCGGCTGCAACCTCTGCTCAGATCCCCAGGTACCGGTGGTTTATTTTGTCAGATGTTCGGTTTATATAACATGTGTACGAAGCGTGCCTATCAACCCGCATGATCCAGCTCTCCCTCCGACCCTCCATCCCCACCTTCATGGATTGTGGATCCGAGAAAGAACCTTTTCTGCGCCACCATTAATCACACTGCGCATGCTTCACTCTGCCCAGTCCCGCCCCTGTTTCACTCCGATTGGCTGGAGGACCAGTCACTCCCGGACCCGCCCACTCTACTCCTATCGGTCGCGCGATGCCGTCAATCATTGCTCGGGAATTGTGAGGAATCGTGAGAGGTCAGTGTTGGGGGCGGGGTTTATAAATCCCAGTGCGGCCCTTGAGCCGAATTTGAAACAATGAACATTCTCCACTCACAGTCCGTCACTTCCGGCTTCTCTCCACAAACAACCTCATAGAGACCGGGGGGGGGAGACACTGACTCAGTGACAATATCACTGCATTAGTCACCCAGAGAGACAGGAAAATGTTCTGGGGACATGGGCTCCAATCCATTAAATTAATCAAATCTGGAATCTAAAGTTAGGAAAATGTTCTGGGGACATGGGCTCCAATCCATTAAATTAATCAAATCTGGAATCTAAAGTTAGTCTTAGTGATTGTGACTGAGGCTCCACTGAGAAAATCTCCAATGTCTCTGGATTAGGTAAAAAAAAGGCAGAAAGTAGGAAACTAGTTAGTTTAAACTAGTTAGTTTTTTGGGGCCTCACGGTAGCATGGTGGTTAGCATCAATGCTTCACAGCTCCAGGGTCCCAGGTTCGATTCCCGGCTGGGTCACTGTCTGTGTGGAGTCTGCACGTCCTCCCCGTGTGTGCGTGGGTTTCCTCCGGGTGCTCCGGTTTCCTCCCACAGTCCAAAGATGTGCGGGTTAGGTGGATTGGCCATGCTAAATTGCCCGTAGTGTAAGGTTAATGGGGGGATTGTTGAGTTACGGGTATACGGGTTGCGTGGGGTTGAGTAGGGTGATCATTGCTCGGCACAACATCGAGGGCCGAAGGGCCTGTTCTGTGCTGTACTGTTCTATCTTCTATCTATCTATCTATCTAAAGTCTGTTGTTGGGAAACTGTTGGAATCCATTATTGAGGAAGCAGTATCTGGACATTTGGAAAGTCAAACTGCAATCCATCAGAGTCAATGTGGTTTTGTGAAGGGATTGTGTTTGATTCATTTCTTGCAGTTCTTGGAAGATAACAAGCCAAGTGGATAATGGGGGTTCTGTAGATGTATTTGGACTCCCAGAATAGGTTTGATAAGGTGTCACACAAACTATATAATCAATGTAAAATCCCACGGGGTTGAGAGATAATATAGAACATAGAACAGTACAGCACAGAACAGGCCCTTCGGCCCTCGATGTTGTGCCGAGCCATGATCACCCTACTCAAACCCACGTATCCACCCTATACCCGTAACCCAACAACCCCCCACCCCTTAACCTTACTTTTTTTAAAAAAATAATTTTTATTGAGAAATTTTGATTTTATACAACAATAACGCACCTTAGTAAAATACCAAAAATAACAATAATATTAACAATCATATACATTCGCCCCATCCCCATGAACAACCCAGCATTTTAACAACAACGCAAATTAGCACACTATAAAGTTACAGAATAAACACTACAATAATGCACCCCCCCCCCGCCCCCCGGGTTGCTGCTGCTATTGACCAAGATACCTATCTCTGAGCCAGGAAGTCCAGAAAAGGCTGCCATCGTTTATAGAACCCTTGTATTGATCCTCTCAGGGCAAATTTGACCTTTTCCAATTTTATAAATCCCGCCATGTCACTGATCCAGGTCTCCACACTTGGGGGCCTTGCATCCTTCCCTTGTAACAGAATCCTTCGACGGGCTACTAGGGACGCAAAGGCCAGGACACCGGCCTCTTTCGCCTCCTGCACTCCCGGCTCTACCGCAACTCCAAAAATCGCGAGTCCCCACCCTGGTTTGACCTTGGATCCAACCACCCTCGACACCGTCCCCGCCACCCCCTTCCAGAATTCTTCCAGTGCTGGGCATGCCCAGAACATATGGGCGTGGTTCTCAGGACTCCCCGAACATCTGGTGCACCTGTCCTCACCCCCGAAGAACCTACTCATCCTAGTCCCGGACATATGGGCCCGGTGCAGCACCTTAAATTGGATGAGACTAAGCCTCGCACATGAGGAGGAGGAGTTGACTCTCTCCAAGGCCTCCGTCCAAGTCCCATCCTCTATCTGCTCCCCGAGGTCCTCCTCCCATTTAGCCTTCAGCTCCTCCACTGACGACTCCTCCACCTCCTGCATTACCTTATAGATGTCAGACACCTTCCCCTCTCCTACCCACACCCCCGAAAGCACTCTGTCCATCGTCCCCTGTTAACCTTACTTTTTAGGACACTACGGGCAATTTAGCATGGCCAATCCACCTAACCCGCACATCTTTGGACTGTGGGAGGAAACCGGAGCACCCGGAGGAAACCCACGCACACACGGGGAGGATGTGCAGACTCCACACAGACAATGACCCAGCCGGATATATATTAGCTTGGATAGAGCATTGGCTAACCAGCAGAGAGTGGGGATTAGATTTATTGACACAGGTACTGAGGAAAAATATTTTTATCCAGAGGGTTGTGAAGGTCTGGAATGCACTGCCTGGGAGGTTGATAGAGACGGGTTGCCTCACATCCTCTATAAAATGTGCCTGGATGAAGACTGGCACGTCATAACATTGACGGCTATGAGCCAAGTGCTGGTAAATGGGATAAGGTAGGTGGGTCAGGTTTATCATGTGTCGGTGCAAATTCAGTGGACCAAAGGGCCTCTTCTGCACTGTGAATGAAATGAAAATCGCTTATTGTCACAAGTAGGCTTCAAATGAAGTTACTGTGAAAAGCCCCACATTCCGGTGCCTGTTCGGGGAGGCTGGTATGGGAATTGAACTGTGCTGGCCTGCTTTAAAAATCAGTGATTTAGCCCAGTGTGCTAAACCAGCCCCTCTGAGTTGCTGATGATACAAAGTTCGGTTGCATCATAGACAGCATAGATGATTGCATTAAATTGCAAGAAGATATTGACTGACAGACAAGGTTAATGGGCAAGTTTGTGGCATTATAAACAAGTGTGAGGTTATCTGTTTTGAACCAAAAAAGGATAGAACTCAGTACTTTCTGAATGGAAAGAGGTTCAGTACAGTGGGTGTCCAAAGAGATTTGGGGTTCATAGAATCTATGGTATAGAGACAGGCCCTTCGGCCCAAACTGGTCCATGCCAACCAAAAAACTCATCTAAGCCAATCCCATTCACCTGTATTTGGCCCATAATCCTCTGTACCTTTCCTATCCATGTATCTGTCCAAATGCCTTTTCAGTGTTGTCAATGTCCCTGCCTCAACTCCTTCCTCCGGCAGTTCATTCCGTACTATCCTCTATGGAAAACCATTGCTCCTCAGGTTCCCATTAATTCTTTCCCGTCTTAACCTAAACCTTTGCCCTTTAGTTCTCGATTCCCCAACCCTGACAAAAAGACAGTGCATTCACCCTATCCATGCCTCCCATGATCTTATACACCTCTATAAGATCACCCCTCAGTCCCCTACGCTCCAAAGATAAGGTCCTGGCTGTCCAATCTCTCCCTTTCACTCAGTCTCTTGAGTCCTGGCAACATCCTTGTAAATCTCTTCTGCGCTCTCTCCAGTTTAATAACATCTTTCCTATAGCAAGGCGACCAAAACTGAACACCACACTCCACGTGCAACCTCACCAACGTTCTGTACAACTGCAACATAACTTCCCAACTTGTATACTCAATGCCCTGACTGATGAAGGCCAGCATGCCAAAAACCCCCTTCAGAGAATTTGCAGTGGAGAAGGAGGTTATTCGGCTCATCGAGTCTGCCAGAGCTGGATAGCCCTTACAAAGAGCACACCACCCACTTATCTACCCTATCCCCTAACCCAGTAACCCCCACTTAACCTTTTTTGTGGACACTAAGGGCAATTTGGCATGCCCAGTCCACCTAACCTGCGTATCTTTAGACTGTGGGAGGAAACCAGAGAACACACACAGTAACGGGGAGAATTTGCAGACTCCACACAGATAGTGACCCAGCTGGGAATCGAACCTGGGACCCTGTAGCTGTGAAGCAACTGTGCTAACCACAGTGCTACCGTGCTGCCCTATCTATCTGTGACCCCACCTTTAAAGAACCGTG
Source organism: Scyliorhinus canicula (assembly GCF_902713615.1). Lineage (NCBI taxonomy): Eukaryota > Metazoa > Chordata > Chondrichthyes > Carcharhiniformes > Scyliorhinidae > Scyliorhinus > Scyliorhinus canicula. Next base: position 220,567 of record NW_024055428.1, read on the forward strand.
CACATGAACTCCAAGGTCCCTCTGTTCCATGATACACCCGAAGGCCCTACCATTCACTGTGAAAGTCCGACGTTGATTTGACTTTCTGAAATGCAACTCCTCACACTGATCTGTATTGAACACCATTTGCCATTTCTCAGCCCACTTCCCCAGCTGATCAAGATCCTGCTGCAATTTTTGACAACCTTCCTCACTGTCTACAATACCACCTATTTTAGTATCATCTGCAAACTTACTGATCATGCCATGTACATTCTCATCCAAATCGTTGATATAGATGCAAACAGCAATCTCATAGTTACTGGTCTCTGAGTTACTCCCTACTTAGTTAATTACTCTAGTTTCTCAAATTTAGAACAGATTTCCAACCAGCCAATCAGCTTTACTCTGAGGTACGTTATTTATATTTATTGTGGGGCAGCACGGTGGCACAGTGGTTAGCATTGCTGCCTATGGCGCTGAGGACCCGGGTTCAAATCCCGGCTTTGGGTCACTGTCCGTGAGGAGTTTGCACATTCTCCTCGTGTTTGCGTGGGTTTCACCTCCACAAACCAAAGATGTGCAGGATAGGTGGATTGGCCACGTTAAATTGCCCCTTAAGTGGAAAAAATAATTGGGTACTCTAAAAAAAATTTTTTTTAAAAATTATATTCATTGTTCTGAAGCTGCTCCTCCCCGGATTTGCACCAACTCCTCTCCCTGCTGCCTAGGCCGTGAATCCCCGAGGTACGTTATTTATATTTATTGTTCCGAAGCTCCTCCTGCCTGGGTTCACACCAACTCTGCTCCCTGCATTTGAGATTCATACCTGGGAGTCTGGAAAGTAACTGTCCTGTAAGGTGATGAGTCCTTTTCCCAATTGGCTGTGGAAGACAGTGTGTCACAAGGATGGATGTATTGACCGATTAATGGCTGGAGGATGGGGGGAGGTCATGTGATCAAACCTCCAGGAATACGTTTAATCAAAGTTGGTGAGGAGAGAATGTTGTGAATTTCTATCCTGAACTGACAGTGAGGTTTCTGTAAATTTACAGGATACTGGAAGTGGAGGTTTAACAGACGGGAAACGCAAACCAAATGTCACATTGCGATCTGATAGAGTCACTCGGTTCATTAGAACCTTAATTTCAGCAGCATCTGGGTGTGGAAGGTGAAAGGTTTGTCTGTTCTGTCTGTGAGCGAAGATTTCAGGTCTCAGTGTGACTGGAAAAGCCCCGAGATTCACAAATCCTGGTTAAACCAAATCTGGAGAACTGTGTTCAGTTCTGGGCAACAAACCTGAGGAAGGATAGAATGGCCTCGGAGGGAGTGTAGCACAGATTTACCCGAGTGATATCTGAACCCCCCGGGGTTAAATTACAAAACTAGATTACACAAAAGAGTCAGAGATATGACACAGAGAACGGCATTCGGCCCATTGAATCCATGCTAGCTCTCTCGGGCAGTGCTAGCTCTCTGGAGCAATCCAGTCAGTGCCATTCTCCTGCTCCATCCCTGTATCCTCGCAGGTTTATTTCCCTCAAATCCAATTTCCTTTTGTAATCAATGATTCATTGTGTCTATTTTCAAACTCCCTCACAGGCAGCAAGTTTCAGGTCTTTGCCGCTCGCTGTGTAAAAACATATCTCATATCACCTCATATCTCCTGTACCTTTTACATACAAACTAGGAACAGGCCACTCGGCCCCTCAAGCCTGCTCAGCATTCAATAAGATTGCGGCTGATCTCATTCTAACCTCAACTCCGCATTCCTGCCTACCCCTGATGACCTTTCACCCCCCTTGCTCATCAAGAAATTATCCAGCTCTGTCTTAAAAATATTCAAGGACTCTGCTTCCACTGCCTTTTAAGGATGCGAATTCCAAAGTCTTACAGCCCTCAAGGGAATAAAAAATCCTCATCTCCATCTGAAATGGGCGACTCCTTATTTTGCAACAGTGACGCCCTCGTTCCAGATTCTCCCACAAGAGGAAACATCCTCCCCACATTCACCCTGTCAAAACCCCTCAGGATCTGATATAGTTCAATCCAGGTTTTACCCCAAAACTTTCAATCTGTGTCCCGACAGATTAACCTAATTCCACCCTATCCCCGTATCTGCTTGTACGATCAGTGAATGGAAAGAATTTCTTTGTCCACCCGATGGAAATCTGGCATAATCTTGTGGACCTGAATCAAATCTCCCCTCAACCTCCTTTGCTGGAACCATTCTGGTAAATCTCCTCTGCACCTTCTCCAAGAATCTTCACATCCTTCCTGAAGAGTGGTGACCAGAGCTTTATAAAGATGCATAGAATAGAA